>NC_080734.1:16313391-16468391 GCF_019097595.1 Hemibagrus wyckioides | reverse complement strand
GCAGTGCTAGAAGCCTCCTCACACCATACCCTTCAGCACCACCTTATTCCAGCAGTCCTTGTACATCACTGAACTCACACGTCTTCTGTGCAAGCAGCCGAGCAGCGCAGGGCATTTTAAAGCTGTTGCATTTTTCAGTCGTTGTGTCGTGTCGTTGAATTGTGTGTGTACTTTTAAATGTGTTTGTCCGACAACACGAGAAACATAATCCACTGTATGTATGCATGACTGCGTGTGTCTCTCTCTGTTTGTCTCTCTCTGTCTGTGTGTGTCTTTCTGTGTGTGAGTAACTCTTTTTGTGTATGTGTCTCTTTCTGTGTGTGTATCTGTCTCTGTGTGTCTCTTTCTGTGTTTGTGTCTCTTTTCGTGTCTCTCTTTGTATGTGTCTCTCTTTGTGTGTGGCTCTGTCTCTTTCTGTGTGTTTCTCTTTCTGTGTGTGTATATCTTTGTTTATCAGTCTCTTTCTGTGTGTATGTGTCTTTTGGTGTGTGTGTGGCTCTGTCTCTTTCTGTGTGTGTATAGCTTTGTTTATCAGTCTCTTTCTGTGTGTGTGTGTGTGTGTGTGTGTGTGTGTCTCTGTCTGTGTGTATGTGTCTTTTGGTGTGTGTGTGTGTGTGTGGCTCTGTCTCTTTCTGTGTGTGTATAGCTTTGTTTATCAGTCTCTTTCTGTGTGTGTGTCTCTGTCTGTGTGTGTCTCTCTTTCTGTGTGTATGTGTCTTTTGGTGTGTGTGTGTGTGGCTCTGTCTCTTTCTGTGTGTGTATAGGTTTGTTTATCAGTCTCTTTCTGTGTGTGTGTGTCAATGTCTCTGTCTGTGTGTGTCTCTCTTTCTGTGTGTATGTGTCTTTTGGTGTGTGTGTGTGTGTGTGGCTCTGTCTCTCTCTGTGTGTGTATAGCTTTGTTTATCAGTCTCTTTCTGTGTGTGTGTGTCAATGTCTCTGTTTGTGTGTGTCTCTCTTTCTGTGTGTATGTGTCTTTTGGTGTGTGTGTCTCTGTCTCTTTCTGTGTGTGTATATCTTTGTTTATCAGTCTCTTTCTGTGTGTTTGTGTCTCTTTCAGTGTGTGTGTGTCTGTCTCTGTTTGTGTGTGTCTCTCTTTCCGTGTGTGTGTGTGTCTTTTGGTGTGTGTGTGTGTGTCTGTTTCTGACTCCATGTGTCTCTTTCTGTGTCCACATGTTCTTTTTGTGTGTGTGTGTCTTTTTTGTATGTCTCTATGTCTGCACGTGTGTCTCTTTCTGTGTGTGTGGCTCTCTCCTTTTGTGTGTACGTATTTCTGTCCAAGTGTGTGTGTGTCTGTTTCTGACTCCATGTGTCTCTTTTTGGGTGTGTCTCTTTCTGTGTCAACACAGTCTTTTGTGTGTGTGTGTGTCTCTTTTTGTATGTCTCTATTTCTGTGTGTCTCTTTCTGTATGTGTCTCTCACTGTGTCTGTGTGATAGAATTTTTGTGTGATAAGATATGCTTCCACTATTCTCCTCCATCCCTATCTTTTTTTATTTTAAGATCTGTTAAAAAGATCAGAAGTCACTGGTAGTCGTGTCTGTCAGTCATCTGTCGAGTGGAGACGTCGTCCTCAACAACAGAGAGACTGTGCATGCATATGCTGAGTGTTTGTGAACAAGTGTACACACCAAAAGCAAAGGGATTGAATGAATATAATAGAACCTGACCTCTTTTACATGCAGGTAAACATTTTCATTTCACTATGCATTTATCCATTAACATGTTTTAGCAAAATTATGTGTTTAAAAAAGGGGTTTATGAGCAGACCTCACTGCCCAGAATCTAAAAAAAGGTCATGTTGCTTCAGTGTAATGGTGTGTAATGGCTCTTTGTTCCATCTAGTTAATGGCAGTCCCAAAAATGATTCTGCTGTGGCTTTTTAGAACAAAACAAAAATTGCAATACAACTTGTGGACACTTTTGTGCTGGAAATCTACTTGAAATGGTGAAATAGCACGTACATGGTTCTCCTGGCTATAGACGAAGAGCAAGAAGCCTTTATTATAACCACATACACATTACAGCAGACTTCTTTTCTTCACGTGTCCCAGCTGAGGAAGTCAGGGTCAGAGCGCAGGGGCAGCTATGATACAATGCTCATAGAGCAGAGAGAGTTAAGGGTCTTGCTCACTTGTCCAACAGTGGTGCTTGATGCTGCTGGGGCTTGAACCCTGACCTTCCAATCAACAACCCAGAGCCTTAACCTCTTGAGCCACAACTGGCCCACTGTTCTCATGTTTGTTACACATGAATGAAAGAGGGCTTTGGCTGAATGTCACATGCCACATTTTAGCCAAATCTGCGGTAATAATGAAATTGCAAGCTCCTCTGAATCTATCACGGGGATTGTTTTGTTTGCGTTAATTTCTGCTCAGAATGGTGAAATCCTTGAGATAGTGATTAATGGTATAGTTCGTGATTTTAGAAGCTAGCTCCAAATCCAGTGTTTCCTCCAAAGCTGCATATGTGTGATGAGCTAGATTGCTAGTCCTACAGGGGAATTCTTTCTGAATTGCCAGGATACATGATTGACAGGCAAGTATCAGTGCCTTCTGATTGGTTAGAAGTCACTGGTGTCGCCAGAGAGGGGCGGAGTTTTCCTCGCTCCCACACTCAAGTGACACAGTTTGGGATCTGAGGGGTGGAAGAAGTTCCGGATGATGTCTGCATGGTCACTGATTCCTCCACTGATGAGAACATCTAATGTATTATAATGACCCCCCTGTTTAAGGACTGTATGTTAGAATTAAAATACTGTATGTTACAATTAAAACATCCCGTCCGGTCCATTATCGGCCAGCCATACAAAAATAATGAACACAATTATAGGGAACAGTGTAATGTAAGAAACTACACACTGCCTCAACTCAGATTCCACTCCATAGTACATATCTGAAAGAGCTCATTCCCAAAAAGGCTTACATATCATATAGAAATATGTTTCATTCTATTCAGGTTATCTGTATGGTATTTTTACATTGGCTTTAAGCAGCCTTACCAAACATTTAGAACAATGAATCCAATCAATTATTAGTATGGGAGCAGCAGCAAGACATTAAAGACCATCACTGAACAAAGGGTATACGTGATCATGATTACCATTTAGTATTGCCCGACCATTTTGGGTGATAACACCTGTAACAATACCAAGTTGACCATGATTACCATTTAAGGAGATGACAGCATCACCCGGCCATTTGGGGGATACTCGGTTCTTACAGTAATTTACATTTACAGTGAAACTCATTTAAATTACACACAGGAAACACTGTATAAAATGTTTGAGCAGGATTTGTCCTGCGTTCTTTTTGACTCAAAATACTTCATGTATTTTGTCACTGCGACGCTGCAAAGGTAAAGCCTGTGCAAAGTAACAGCTATGTTTAAAAATAAAATGAAAGTGATGTCTGACAAAATAAACAAGCACGTCTAGACAGATATGACAAATAGCTTTAACTAAACAGCATTGCAGTGCCACTGTAATATTTTTTATATATATCGACAAACAACTGACATTCATACCCAGGGTATAGTTTTGGCATGATGGGCTTCTGGGAGCACTGGGCGTGAGAGGGGGGAATATACCCTGGATGGGCTGCTCAGAAGAAAACCTGCAAAACACAGAGCTGTGAGGTGGGAGCAGTACCAGCTAAACCTCCTTCTATCCTCAGTGTGTTTTACAAGTAAGAAATAAGAAAAAAACCCATTCCGAATAAACAGCAGGAACGAGTGGTCAGACATGAAGCTTGTGGGAAAAGCAAATGTTTGTTAATATTCACAGCATGTTATTCGTTACCCACAGTAACTGTCTGTTCAGGGTCACTGTGGTTGATAATAGGCTACTAGTTTATTTATATTTATGGGGAATTAGAACCAACTAATTATGTTAGAAAATATCACAAGCTGGTGCAAACCGGGCAAGAAGATTAAAAAAAAAATGACACAACAAAAACATGAATAAAGCAACAAACTAAAAGAAAATCTGATTAGAGAAACTTAATTTTTTTTTTTAACTTTATTTCTTCTTCAAATGTTTATTTCTTGTGTTCATAATTATGGTACATAATAATGTGAAAATTATTTATTATGTAAAAACTTGATTTTCATGAGTAATCAACATAAAACCTTTTGTTTGTGAAACAACTTATTAAGCAAATGTGTTGATTTAACCTCTTTGTAAAGGAAAAGGTAATGCGTAGATTGAACATAATTAGAAATTTGTCTCAAGACTTATATAAGCCATTTATTTATTTATTTATTTATTTATTTATTTATTTATTTATTTATTTATTTATTTATTTATTTATTTATTCAGAGAGAGTGCTGATGCTAAGGAACTGAATTCAGAGCCAGAATTTTTTTCAGTGTTTTTCAGGGTGTGATTATTCATCTATTACTACTACTACTACTAATAATAATAATAACGACTCCTAATAATGACTCTTTCCCAGTGTAGAATTACAGCTAAAACTTTACACACAACACATATGAACACACATTATTATTATTATTACTATAATAATAATAATAATAATAATAATAATAAAAATTATAATAATAATAATAATAAAAATTATAATAATAGTAATAATAATAATAATAATAATAATAATAATAATAATAATTATTATTATTATTGTTGTTGTTGTTGTTACTAATACTATTATTTTTTTTATTATTTTACTGTGTTTTATTTTTGCTGTAATGGGAAAGCCAGTAATGTGCTAACAGGTGGTAGTGTGCTAGGGATCTGCAGTTCCAGGATATTGCCTTCATATTATCTATGTGTGATTCTCTGTATGCTTGTTTGTGAAAAAAAATAAAATAAAAACAATACAAAAAACGTTTGTGTTTTGTGTGTGTGTGTGTGTGAATATTGTGCGCACATTTATTTATTGACAGATACGCCAAGTGTGTGAATACAACACAGGGCTGGAGCGTGTAATAAGATGCATTGTGAATTATATCCTCACAGTATAACCACAAAACCTGTGATGAGTCAAACAAAACTGTTGACTGCAGAGCAGCTCCACAGGTCAATAGCAGAATAATCGCTCTTTTATAATTGGATGGAGTCATAAAACCTGCAGCATGAAGCGTCAGGATGTCATTCTTCGTTTTAGGACGTGAGCGTGAAGGTTCAGGGTGCCGAGTTCAGACGAGGACACTGCTACGCTTTTCTGATACTGGTGATGAACATCATTAGTTTTTCTCATTATTACGCTGGTGCAAATTATTTACAGATGAGAGAGTTCACAATGAACTTTATGGACTTCTCTCAGTAGGTAAATTTTTTTTTTTTCTCAATTTTTTATTTTAGCTTTTCTTTGGAAGATCGCAAGAAACAGATGTGCTCTTGGTCAACGCTGAAGCTAAAGGGGTAGATTCAAGTGTCGGCAAAATCAGTCACTTCACTTCAATCCCTTCCTCTCTCTCTCTCTCTCTCTCTCTCTCTCTCTCTCTCTCTCTCTCTCTCTCTTCCTTTCTCTCTCTCTTTCCCTCTCTCTCTCTCTCTGTAAAGATAGCAAAGATAGAGAGAGACCTAACAACCTGGGTTGTGAAGTCTTGCCACGGTAAACAAACAGACAAACAAACAAACAAACAACAACAAATATCAACACTGTAAACTTGCATAATGAAACAAAATTTATTTATTTATTTATTTATTTATTTATTTATTTATTTATTTATTTATTTATTTATTTGTCTTTTTCTTCTTCTTGCTATTACTGTATGTTGTCTAACTTTATTAAAATTGTGTGTAAATGTATGTGTTTGTAATCTAATGTTTCCATGCTTTGGCAGTATAAAGCTTTTTTTGCCATGTTGACAGAGAGAGAGAGAGAGAGAGAGAGAGATGCAAAGAGAAAAAAAAGGAAGGAAGAAAAAGGAGCAGGACAGGCTCTAATGCCTTGAGGGGAGAAAAAAAATCTGGTGTAATTGAGTTTGCCAATGAAGTGTGCTGTCAGCTTTATGATAAAGCCCACTTTTCCCACTTTTCATATCCTCTCCACTTTTCCCACTACAATTATTCCCTTCTGTGGATCCCTCGCTTCTTATTTCTCCCTCATTTTCCCTCTCCTCTGTGTGAAGTGATTGCAGCACCTGATGCCATTTGACATTTTCTCTGTAGCTGTACAGTTACAGTGACTCTCTCTCTCTCTCTCTCTCTCTCTCTCTCTCTCTCTCTGTGTGAATTATTAAACTAGCGTTTTGAGAATGATATTTACTGAAAATGAACTTCACATCTGACATACGCCTGTAGTTAATGAACTGAAGTGAATTGTGTGTGTGTGTGTGTGTAGTACTACAATTTTATTTGTTTTTAAATGTATTTATTCTAAGCATCTCTCTCTCTCTCTAGTCACATACACTGTTACACATTCAGAGTAACATAAACAATAAGGTATATTTCCAGCTTAGTCATTTCTTTTACCCTATTTTCTGCTTTATTATTATTATTATTATTATTATTATTATTATTATTATTATTATTATTATTATTATTATTATATAAATGTTCCACTAAAATTAAGACTGAACCATTTGTCATTTTTGACTAATATAAAACATTTCAAGCTCCTTTCTATCCTTTGGTTTGTCCCTGAGAGCAGGCTTCTTCCATTCAGATGGAATTTCATTGCAAACGCATTAAAAATAAAAAAATTACATACCACAAAATAACACCAAGCACAAATATTACACAATGAAAACAGATGTCAGCGAACAAAAAAAACCCCCATACTTTTCCCTACACCTGAGAAAACTGGGAAAAGGGAATTCTCTTTGTTGTTGCCATGTGACCAGGCAGCCAAAATGCAGAGAAAAAGAGAAAAATTATGAATATCATATGTCCCTGAAACACTTTCAGTTGGTTAGGTGTGTTATTGTGTCATGATCTCACCTGATGACTGATCACAAACCCAACGAATCTACAGTAGTGAATTTGTCATGGACCGTTGGACATTTTCCATGCCAGAACACCAGAGGGCAGTCAGGCAGGGCTTCATTTACGTTACGTTCCCATGTGCCTCTGTTTATGTTTTGTTTGCTAGCTCCACCGGCTCCTTCCTCCCTTTTCTCTCCTCTGCAAACCTGTTCCTTATGTGTCGATAATTACCTTCCCTATATATACCTGCTGTCTCGTCTGAGTCCTTGTCTTTTGTTACCTGGTTTCTGCTGTTTGTTTTCTGTTTTGTGTCAATTTTGTTTTCGCCTAGTTTCCCCTAGTGTTTCCATGTGTTTCTAGTTTCTCATTTTATTTTATCCCTGCATTTAGGTCTGGATTCTTTACCTATGCCTTCACCCACTCCTGACAAAATAATTGTAATCATTGTAATCAGAAGTCTGTACATTCAGCATAGATCAGCTGCCCTCTCTTGTCCCCCCTGAGGCTTTCCTCATCTCCCTCTGTGTGTGGGAGAACAGACTTCATTACCCTCTGTTATCTATTCACTAATACACTAATGAATAGAGGGAGGATGATCAGATTTTTTTTTTCAATTTTGTCTTATTCTTCTTATTTTCTCACTTTTTCTCTACTGCAGTAAAAGCTGGGCCTGCTCGGGCTAATGCATTGCAAAGCGACAGCACTGTGGCAACACACACACACACACACAGCCCCACTATCTGCTCAGAGCTGTAAATTCTGCCCTGGAAATGAAAAGGGCCTGTTTTCTGCGATGAAGGGGAGCAGAGAGAGAGAAACAGGGAGCCAGGAAGGAGAGAGAGCAGAGAGGAAGAGTCAGAGGGAGCAATGAAAAGAGAGCGAGAGAGAGCGAGAGAGAGAGAGAGAGAGAGAGAGAGAGAGAGAGAGAGGAAGACTAAGAGGGAGTGAGAAAGAGGGAGAGAGAGAGAGCAGAGAGAGGAAGAGTAAGAGGAGCGAGGAAGGAGAGAGAGAGAAAAGAGGGAGAGGAAAGACAGCTCCTTCTCCTCACCAAAATCCTGCACTGTTTTTAACTAAGTTTTTCTTATTTATATAGTTGCAAGAGGTTGAATGCAAGCGAATCAACATTATAACACACACACACACACACACACAGGTATGTACTAATGAGCATAGTGCAAGAGTCACAGATAGTTTGTGTGTAATTCATCTTTTTTTTTTTAAAGTAAAGAATTCCTCCTCCTTTATTTGTTCACTTCTCTTGGTAATTAGTGGTGATAGTCATGCCTGTGCCCTTATATTTATGTATGCGTGCAGACGTGTGTGAGCCTGCATCTAGTTGTCGAGCCACCACTTCATCATAGATGCCATGATAATGATACCCTAATTTTAATCCTATATTATTTTGCCTGCATGCACGCTCGTCCTAGTTGTTTCGTCTCATTTCTCCGATCCACATTATCATATATATGGGCCGATGGCGCGCTTAATATTCAAAAAGCTTTTAGGAGCTCAGCACCCCATCCTCCTTCCTTATGCTAATTAAAATGCCATCTATCCTTCACTCCTTCAATAAACGGGAGTGATTGACAGCTCCCTGTCCTTTACGGGGGAGACACTGGAAGAGGAGTGGTAATGAAAATAGGCTTTTCCCTGCCTGCATGATGAAACAGGCCGCATTTCAGGAAGGTTTTTTTGAAAGGTGAAAGGTGAAAAGGAAAAAGCTCTGTGGGTTTTATGGGATTTGCACACGCTTGTGAAAACAGTGTTTCAGGACTTGGTTGATTGTTGACTTGGAATTAACACGCTGAACCTGCAACTGTGACCCTGCTCAGGAGAAAGTGGAACTGAAGATGGATGAACGAAATGTTGAATTAAGCCTCATTTTGTATTGGGTATGCACTCAAGCAAGGGTCATGTGGTGTGTGTATATATAACCTGTGTGTGTGTTTGGGGGGAAGTGGGGTTGTGACAGGATGAAAGAATATAAATGAATGAAAAGGTGTTAAGTGGCTAAGCTCAGTAGTGGGGGTGTGTGTGTTTGGATGTGTGTGAGATTTTCTAGGGTGGGGGTTGTCTGGGGTTGTGACAGGATGAAGGAATATAAATAAATGACAAAGTCTTAATTTTTTGAGTTGTGGATGTAATAGCTCAGTATTTGTGTGTGTGTGTGTGTGTGTGTGTTCGCTCAAGGCCTAAATGAGGTTTTATGGCCACTAAAACCATTCTGATGTGAGTAGATTACATGACTTTCAGGTGAGGAAAATAACATTAATATACTTACAAGCTTTGTGTGTGTGTATGTGTGTGTATGTGTGTGTGTATGTGTGTGTATGCGAACGTGCTTTGTTTAACCTTTATCTTAATGTTTGCAGGCCCAGGCAGGAAATTTATCATCTTCCGCACACCTAAGCCTGCTGCAATTAGCCTGAATTATGTTAGTGTCATGGTGTGTACGCATGTGCGTGTGTGTTTATTGAATTCATGTCTGCGGGTGCGTATTTGTGAGATGACTGGCTAGGCAGTAAAATATTTGCATATTCACGTTGAAGAGTATTTGGAAGTGACATGATGGAGAAATGGTATTTAGAAGAGTTAGGAAAAGGCACACACGGATATGAATGCAGCTTAAATAAACATTCAGTCTAACCAGTATGTGGGTTGAAATATAAAATTGCATATTAAACATCAGTGAACAGATTCAAGTTTATTATCATGTGCATAAAGAGTGCTTTAAGCATCTGTATGCAATTAAATTCTTATGCTACTGTCCTGTCCAGACATTAGTGAACCCTGGGATAACCAGCTGGACTGGGATAACCTCAATGACTTGGGCCCCATAAATGCCAAAGGGTCAAGCCACACTCTCATGATAATCTTGTAGTAGCTGATGATGATTGAAAATGGGGTTCAAGAGTTAACTGATTTTAAAATCAGGTTGATTCGGAACCCCGGAGCCCAAGCAGGTCAGGGGTGGTGCCGTTCGGTCCAGGTCCTCGTCCTGTAGGTCGCTGTAAGGATGGGGGGGATGTACACTGTGTGTGGTCATAAAGAGGGAAACATTGCACATATTCAGTACTATAATTTATGATATAGAAGGTAATTAATATGATATAGATGGTAATTAACATCCAGTACAAGGACATTCAGAGACACAGTCCATCAGTACAGTACAATAAATGATCATGAGTGATATTAGGAAAGTCATGATGATTTAAACATCTGATTATGTCTCAATATTTCATAAGACAGACTGTAAAGGGTGCAAGTTGCACTGCTTCTCTTGCTCTGCCTGTGTGTCCATTGAGAACGCTGCAGCCGAGGGCGTATAAAGTTTCTTTCTTTCTATTTTCTTTTGCTAATGTCAGCTTTTCACCATAATGTTACTCCACTTGATATGATATAGCTTATGCACCATTGTGTTCATGAGCTACAGAATCAGTTCTTGCTTCTAAACCCAGAATAGTGATCATCAGTGGTAAATGGCATGAACAGTTAATTAAGAGCTGTTTGTCTTTAGATAATGATATATGTTTAAACCTGAGAAACGCAATTAGAGGTCAAAGGGTACGTTTGTTTATTGTTTTGTTTTTTTATGTGATTAATGTGTGGAGTTGGGGCAAAGGAGAAAAAAAAATCAGGCAAAGTAATTGATTTAATATTTATCAATTTTTGTTATTGAATTTAGACTCATATAAATGAATCCCTGTTTAACTATTGGTGTCTGTTTAGATTCGATTGTCTAAAATCCTTTCAGACGCCGTGATGGATTATTACAATTTTCACTTTCATATGAGTGTCAGGGACCCAGTCTTTATACTGGTATATCCCTAATCTGAGAAGATGAACCCAAGTCCTTACTGAACACTGTCCCAAAGAGAAATGGATTGTGGGAATCTTTTCATTTTTTTGTTGTAATATGAATAGAAATGAACTCATTCAGCTTTATCAAAGCATTTACACCACTGAGACCAGATAAACCTTTCTCTTGGTAGTGAGGAGGGCAAGAGAGAGAGAAAATGAATTACCTTCCTTTCCTTTTTTTTTCTTGTCTTTTTATTAATTTATTTATGTAGAATATTTCTTAAAACCACGATTTACACAAACTATACACTTCTCCTTCCGGGGGATTTTCCTGGGGCTGTGTAACGATTTGCTTTTTTGTTCGTTTCTTCCAAAGACCTGCTGCTGATATGCAGGAATGTAAGATAAGGGAATTAATTAAATAAATAAAAATAACTGTGCATATTAAAACCAGAACCCACAAATGTACATATTTTCTCAGGAACCCTATTCTGGGGCCCAGTCTTCGTACTTGTGAATGTGTGTAAATCAGCACAGCAGAGTCACTCAGAGTTACTCAGACACAGGGATGTACAGCGTAGGGTAATATATGGGATGTCAGTTTCATTTCCAGTCTGTAGGCTTATTCTGAAATTCAGCTCAATTTTCTCTATTATCAAGCTGCGGCAGACAATTCCTAGAACATGGGTTAATACAGTGCACAGTATCTGATGCAACACAATGCAAATTATAGCAAAAGTTGCAACAGACAGATACAAGGTGAGTAATACACACAGTGTAATAATACATGATGTACACCATGTCCCAGATGATGCATTGATATTCAAACTGGCTGGGACTCGGGGACTCTAGGGGGAACATATGCTGTGTACTTTGTGTGTGTTAAAAAATAAAATAAAACAACTCTACATAAATGTAGCTGTTTATACTCTCATACACACTGGTACCAGTGGATCATTACCTGCTCGCTATCCTCTAATTTACCCAGATCCTAACTCTAACCCTTTCAAATTTTCTTCTAAAATGCAGAGGAAATCCACTTACAAATTACTCAATTACAGACTTTATTGTCTTTTTAAGGAACAACCGTATACACGTATATATTTATCCTTATATAAGTCGAAAATTAAAATAGTTGAATAGTTCTATTGATTCCAAAGATCACTTTCCTTTTTCTAGTGGAACTGAAGGCGACTGAAACGGAGACCTAAGAGCACATGGTAACTGTACTGGAGTGTATACAAAAATGATGTGTATGAATTTTATTTGATGCTTTAACTCTTGTATTTCCCAAATTGTAGGAGTTTAAGTACTTGGGGTCAACAGTCCAGAGTAATAGAGAGTGTGGGAAAGAGGTAAAGAAGCGAGTGCAGGCAGATTGGAGAAAGGTGTCGGGAGTTCTGTGTGATAGGAAAATATCAGCGAGAACCGGCCATGCTGTATGGTTTAGAGGCGGTGTCATTGAGGAAGGGACAGGAGTCAGAGCTGGAGGTAGCAGAGCTGAAGATGTTGAGGTTCTCTTTGGGAGTGACACGGTTGGACAGGATTAGGAATGAGTACATCAGAGGGACAACTCATGTTGGACGTTTGGGGGACAGAGTTAGGGAGGACAGATTAAGATGGTTTGGACATGTCCAGAGGAGGGAGAGTGAGTATATCGGTAGGAGAATGTTGGACATGGAGCTGCCAGGCAGGAGGCAAAGAGGAAGGCCAAAGAGTGTTGAGGATGCAGAAGATAGGGATAGGTGGAGAGAGATGATTCGCTGTGGCGACCCCTGAAGGGAAAAGCCAGAAGGAGAAGATTTTCCAAAATTTTAGTGTATTTATTTACAGCAGTAATAATGACCATACTGTTAGTAAAGCTGTGTATAGTGGAGAACCGTAACATATTTCTGCAGTAAAGGAACAGAGGACCGTTTATACCAGTAAGGAATTAATGTCTCACAACAGCCACATTTTGGTCCATAGAGGTTTCCTGTAGTTCCTGTGATACCCTCTGACCCTCATTCCCACTTCACCAGGAAGTCCTCTGGGTCTCACTGGAAATGGGCAACACTGTTGCTGTGGCAACTCAGTTCTGCCTTATTAGTGTTGAAATAAATCACTCCTGGGGGAGTAAACCACTGACACCCCCATTTTCTCACTTTCGCCTGGACTACTCCCCATCTCTCTCTCTCTCTCTCTCTCTCTCTCTCTCTCTCTCTCTCTCACTCCCCCTCTTTCCCCCATAGATTCTCTCATTCCCTCTCCTCTGTATAGACTTTCATCCTATTTCACAATTGTTCTGATCTAGTTTTTTAAAGATCTTATTTTATTTAAAGCTCTTTAGCTTAATAATACTTGTCGATACAAATACATACATATCCTCCTGCCCTGTTTCTTCCTTCTTTTTCTTTCCTGTTGTTTTTTCCTCTGCTGTTCTCGTTTCAGACCCTTCAGATACCTACTGGGTTCATACGCCGAAAAACTACAGAAGGTGTTATATTGACAAAAATCTGCCATCACCGGGTAGCTTGCATATTTGATAAAGGGAATATGATGTTGATCTAAAACACACACACACACACACACAGATTGTTTCTGCTACAAAATATATGAGGAAAACAAGCATAAAAGTGAAATAACAGGTCATGGGGATGCCGCATATCTGCATCGACGTCGACGCTTTGAAAATTTGAACCTCTTGCTTTTCAATGGACCCCTTATTTATTTAGATGGCCAAACATACCGAAGGGAGGTTTTCGGCTAGATTTTAGAGCATGTCTGTGAGAGTCTGATCTTACTAATGCTCTTGTAGCTGAATGAACACAGACACTGATGTAGTTAGAGTGAGGAGGTCTGGGGTGCAGTCAGTGTTCCAGATAATCCCTAAGGTGTTCATTGGGGTTGAGTCAGAGTCAGGGATGAGGGAGAGCCATCATCATACCGGATCAGGTTTGAACCTCTTAGTTCCAGTGAAGGGAAACTGTAATACTGCAGCATACAGAGGTCAGATGTTCGTCTCCACCGATCTTTGGCAAACCTTCACGGATCTCCATTTGTTCCCAGATACATTGTCATGCAAGAACAAGGTTAGGGCTTCTTTTTCTTTTTCCCACAGCAGACATAAATCCATTCTAGGTATCTTTGTGTTCTTAATATGACATAGTAGATTTTAGACAATATATTTTTTTTATAGATGCTTTCAGTTTTTCTCCAGCAGCTGTCAGGCTCTTTTGCGTATTATTACTGGTGTCTTCATTTTACTTGCATATGTTTCAGAGACAGTTTCTCAAAAGGATCTCAGTTGAATACCTGTGACAATGTACTGTCAATTATCTAGTACTGCTTGCTACTTTATGGAAAGTTTAGCATCTGAAATAATAATAGTAACAGTAAAATTTGCATAGTTGCAGTAAGGAAGAGCAGCTTGTGTCTATATGGAAAGTGTTTGTACACAGAGTTCTGGGTAAACGCTGGGGACTGTCAAGTGCTTTTCAGCTCTTGTTGCTAAACTGATGAGCACCAATGAGGAGCTCTAAACTAGTTTAGAACGGTCTAGATCCTTCTCTTCTAGTAAGAGCTATGGGTCTATCTTTATGTAGGTAGACATGGCATTCATACACCAGTTCCTCCAGGATTGCTGTTTTTTTTGTGATTGTTGTGGCCAAAAATGTTTTTCCCACAACGTAATGAAATTTTATTTGAATTTGCAAAATTGTAAGTGCACAATTCTTCTTTTAAGCTCCTACCAGTGAAGAGGCACATGTAATTACTTTCTACGTTGAATGTACGATGTGACGACATCACACAACATGTTTAGCCCAAATCTGTAGAAATTCTCCTCGGAAAATCTCCTCAGAATATTAGTTTGTTATTTTGAATATGACTGATTACACAGACCATGTCATGGTGGGTCCTAATTTCAGAAAAACACAAAGAATTGATGGAGTTCAGAGCGATGAATCTTTTGTTATGCCGGCTTTAATCAATTCAGGTGTGTATTTCTCAACACAAGTTCAATAACGGTGCTCTGAACTAGGTTCTCTCACTCTCGAACAAAGCCTCAACATTTCAAGTGATGTAGAGTATACACACTCTCTCTCTCTCTCTCTCTCTCTCTCTCTCTCTAGTCCCTTTTCACTTGGACAGCAGTCCCGCCGGAGTCTTGATCAATATCTGTTGCACATTAAAGCTCGCTTTTGTTCCTCCTCTTTTCACATGTCTACAAGGCCTGTGCATTTTCCTCAGAGATTTCTAACCCTGCTAAAGATGCAAAATGAGAATCTAGTTCTTGGCTGAGACTAGGAGAGCTTTTTACCATAGTTCTCAGTTTTTATTTTAACATGTTCTTTTAGATCGGTCTGTTTTACAGTTAAGAGCAAAAATGCACAAATTATTAGAAAACCAGTTAGTCACGTCAAGAAGCTTTTATTGTCTTTTTATTACATTTACAGCACTTGGGAGACACCTTTGTCCAGCATGACTTGTGTTTTCATCTCATTTTGCAGTAGAGGGTAAAGGGCCTTGCTTAGAGTGGCATCTTGGTGGGCCTGGGATTCAGACTTCAAACCTTCTGGTCAACACCTTTACCACTAAGCTACCACATCCCCTTATATATAGCTGACTCGGTACATGGTGAAATAAAACAACGTTTCTCCAGGACTATGGTGCTACATAAAAGTACACAGAGCTAAGGACTGAAAAGTAAGTTGTCCTAGCCATATAAAGTGCATAGTGTGCAAGACAAAAGACAGCGTGGACAGGCAATACAAGATCAAGAAATACTATTACCTGTTTTAGTACTCATTGTAGTGGTTACTACCATTTTGTTGGACCATGCAGGATATTGTGTGTTTGTTGTTGGTTGGGTTCATCTTCTGGTTGTCTGTTCATTGAGGCATCTGTTTTTGTTTTGTGTCACATGTATAAAGATCTGTGACTCCACCACACAAGAGTCTGGTAGTGTTTACCATCAGTGAGAATGTAACCAGCTTTCTGTGGACTTTTTGACCTGTCTGGCTTTGCTTTCTCTCTCTCTCTTTCTCTCTCTCTCTCTTTCTCTCTCTCTCTCTCTCTCTCTCTCGCGATTGTAAAATAAAATTCTTTATATTCATTCAAGACCTCTAGTCTTTGTCACCTTTCTGCTCTTTCCTCCACTGCGGTGATTCACGCTGAGTGAAGGCACACTGACTGATACAGTAGGCAGAAACAATCAGATAACTGGAGTGACCTCTGCCCTCTCAGTGATGGGCTGTGATGACAAATAAAGAAGTAAGAGAATAAGAAGAAAGAAGTATTTTTTGTTGTTGTTGTTATTAGATTTATTCATTCCCTGCATCACTTTTTGCTGGTGATATTTCCTGTCAGTTCTTCTTCTGTATCTGTCTGCCCTTTCGTCTGCTGTTGCTGTATAAATGTGTGTTTGTGTTGTTTGTCTTAAGGCACCTTTTACAGCGTGTGTAGCGCTTTTCTTCAGCGCAGATTGTCTGACTTTTTTTTTTACCATATGACACGGATCAACATTTCAACTCAGTATGTTGTATTTATTCACATCCCCCAACCTTAACCTTAACATAAAGTTGTTCCTTTATTATTTATTTATTTATAACTTAGAATAATTTGCTGATTTTACATGACTGTGACTTTGACAAAGTCACTCAGATCTTTACGCTTGCACGTTTTCCTGCTTCCTACACATCAACTTGGAGAACTGACTGTTCACTTGCTGCCTAGTATATCCCACCCACTGACAGTTGCCATAGTAACGAGATAATCAATGTTATTCACTTCACCTTTCTGTGGTTTTAATTGTTACGGCTGATTAGTATGCATACTCAGTAGCACTGTATATAAAACATTACAGGTTGATGGAACGACTGAGTGACGGAAAGACTTTCTCATCATATCAGTGATCCTGCACATACGGATCATCTCCTTTAACATTTTATTCTCACATTCGTTTTGCTAAAATGTTAACAGTCTGTATTGATTTTCTTATATCGGGATTGAAGAAACGTCTGGATCGAAAGTATGGATAACTCTGTATTGATCTTCCCAGCTGTATATAATGGGTAGCTGGTTTGTGTGTGTGTGTGTGTGTGTGTGTATTCTTCATCAAGAATGCATGCTCCTTGGTACATGACAGTGGCTGGTGTTTGTCAGCATACTATCTTCTGTCTTCTGTAGTGTTTTGGAGTCTGAACCCAATGCCCTGTAGAGGATATCTGACGAGTCTGAAATGAGAACAGCAGAGAAAGAACTACAGAAGAGATGAAAGAAGATTCTTTTAAAGAAAAGAAAAATCAGTGCTTTGGGAAGACTGAGCTTGAGGATATGTGTTTGTCAAATAATATAAAAAAAATGAGAGAGAGAGAGGGAGATCTTGAGGGATAAAAATGATAGAGGGATGGAGAAATAGTATGAAAGTCTATATTGGGGGGGGGAGGTGGAAGAGGGAATAAGAGAAGGTTCTGATATTAAAATAAATAAAAATAATTAGAAAGTCATTTGTTTCAGCAGTTGTTTTATTACTGAAATTAGTCTGTTGCAGTGCCTCATTAAGGAGGAAAGCAGAGCAGGTCTTTTTTTTTTTTTGCTACAAAAAGTCTTTGAATGTGTTAATTGCACATTTAGTTGTCTCTCTTTTTTTGCATTAACTTTGGATTAAACTTGCCGTCTTCTGTCTGCTTAAGTTCTGCTGGTGTTAATTCCTTGTGGTGTTATTTGTGACCGTTATCATCTCCAGTTCATCAATTCATATTGACTTTATAAGTTAAATTACAGAAAATATTATTTATTTATTCACGTAATCTGTTATCATACACAATACCTGAAGGCAGCATAAATTCTAAATAACCAATCACTAACCAATTAAGTGCCACTGTTTTATCAAAACAGTTAAATGCGAAAATTAAACCTGGCAACCCTACATTCTAGAGGAAAGACGGCTGCACTAAAGCCACATATCAGACCAGCTCCTTCCTAGTGAACATTACATGCCATTCAAAGTGTCAGAATTGCAGGTCAGCCTGCACAACATGTATCACTTTTCTTGCTCATGCAATTTGTTTTGTCCACATAGGGCCATATTATAGTTCTGGAAAAAGAAAATAGCAACTGGGATAAAATTGTGTGTTGTGCACTGTGTGGTTTTCTTCCTTCCATTTCTGTAAGTGTTTCACAAACACTTCCAATGCGGTACTTATTTATTATTCACCTTCTAAAGGTTTTTCAACCTGCTGTGCTGACACTTATAGGAACGTCTGGAAAGTCAGAGCTCCTGGCTGTGCGGAAGAGGAATATGTAGAGTGTTTAGGATAAACGTTGACACATTGCCCTATTTTTCTCATGCTTTTTGTACAGTGTATTAAAGGACACTGAAATAGTTAGTGTTTGTATGATCATATGTTGTACATGTAATGACATAGAATACGCATAATGAAAATCACAATCTTCATTATTCTTCATGTTGCTAGATTTTATAACATAGGGTTTCTCTAGAGATCATTTTCTAAATTGAAAATTTGTAGAAATTGGCAACAAATCTAGTTCTCACAGTTCATTTAAATGTTGTAAGTGGCATTCTCTTTCGAGTCTTGTTGGTACAGCCCATTATACTGTGTCAATTTCATGCCATAATTATTAAAAGATATATATATATAGTAGCAATTAGTAGTAATTAAAATAGTAGTAGTACGATAAGTAGTAAAAAATATAATATAAATATAATGTGCATGAATCACAGAATTAAATACAAATGTCACTGTTTGATCCTTTATATGGGTAGTGGTAGCTCAAGTGGTTAAGGCTCTGGGTTGTTGCTCAGAAGATTGGGGATCAAGCCCCAGCACTCCAAGCTGCCACCGTTGGGCCCTTGAGCAAGGCCCTTAACCCCTCACTGCTCCAGGGGCACTGTATCATGGCTGACCCTGTGCTCTGACCCCAACCCACAATGCTGGGATTTGTGAAGAAAGAATTTCACTGTGCTGTAATGTATCTGAGGCTTCTTTGCTGTTCTTTTTCTATTTTAACATAACTACAGGTAACTTGGATTAGTACTAAGGGACCAGATTTTTGATGGACCAGAGATCAGGTGTTGGCATCTGAAAAGGAACTAAAGGTGAATTCCAAAAGATTCATCTGGAAGAAGATCCTGACTGGTTGATTAGATAAGAGCATAAGTGAGAAGGTGTACAGGTGTTTCTATTTAAGTACCAAGGTGTGTGTAGACTGAGCATAGACATGTGGGAGACCAAAGGAATGAAAAACTGCTCTTTTGTTTAAAGATTTTAAGGTGGGGTAAAGTAAAAATGGGTAAGATGTAGGAGAGTAGTTGTATCTTCACCGATGTGCTTGGCGGTAGTGGCTTTCAGGCAGGGTTGAGCAGCGATGATGCAGGACCCAGAGAGCTTTGCAGGGAGCAGCAGGTTTGGAGAGCGTTGTCCTCACTGCCTTCGGCAGGCTCTGGAATACCGGGGGAAGCATTCGTCCGTTTATTGTCGAATTAACAGAGTTTTTGCCGTAGCACTGATTGACTGTCAGCCTTGAGTGCTTCTGCTGCCCGCCTTGCAGCCATGTGCTCTTCTGCTTTCCATAGCAGGGATGCTGAAGTGGCGCTGTCCATTCAGCACCTGGGCGGTAGTGCATGAGGGGCATGTTTAGGTTGTGTGTGTGTGGGGGGTGGTGGTGTGGGTTCCACCATCACAGAGTTTACATATTTATACAGATAGACAGCTAGTTATCTGAATTGTCTATTTTGAAATTGTCTGAAATGATCACCCTTGCAAGAAATATCCATGGACTTGACTTAATAAATATCTTTCATATTTTCATTTTCATATCATATCCTTCAATTACTGAGCTCTTTACTGCTGATGAGCATAATTCTATACACCTGATAGCAAAAATGATGTGTATAAATGTAAAACAGCTTAATAAAAATTATGTGAGTAATTTTTTTGTAATCAATAAATATAGTGTGATCTGATTCTGTATTTTTGTGTGGGTTGTTTGGGGATAAACATCTAATGCCCTTTTTATGTTTTCCTGTACTTTCCAATGAAAGTCTGTCCATTTTTTGTTTTTGACCTTTGTTTTTTTTCTTCAGTTTATTATTATGGATTGTTTTGCCTGTTTGTTTTCTGATCCATGATTATCTGATGCCAGCTTGTCCTCCTAATACTCTATTAGAGTCTAATGGCTGAGTCTACTCTGCTCACAGCGGCATATTTTGGTTCAGAAATTCTGCCTCAGACTTTATTGACCGTTTATGTTTCTCTGGAGATGAGACGAGAGGGGACGCTGTGAGTGGAACGGTCAATCGGCCGCTGTACTCAAGGTGTTTTCCTCATCTTGCAGAAAGCAGGATGAGATGGAGATGAGAATATTGTGTTCTTCCCCCGTCTGAGAGGAAGTGTGTATTCAGGGTGCTATGATGGCAGTATTGCTTGTGTTTGTGAAACCGGGCTGAATATGAAGCTTGTGTTGTATGTGGGCATGTTGGATGTACATAAAAGGATTTGTGTGTGTGTGTGTGTGTTTGGGTGGGTTGGATGTGATATTAGGTTTGTGCTTTGGCCTAGAGATTGCACCTCTTTTCTAAATTTATCCTCAAAGTGTGCCACCTCTCCTGTGAGCTCCAGCCCTGATCCTGAAAGTGAGAGAGGGAAGAAAACAACAGGAGAGAGAGAGAGAGAGAGACAGGAAGAGAGAGACAGACAGAGAGAGAGAGAGAGAGAGAGAGACAGGAAGAGAGAGACAGACAGACAGACAGCGAGAGAGAGAGAGATTTTCCACGAATTTAAACAATGAAGTGAAATGCTGTTTTATAAAAAATACAAGATTAATTTTATTTACATAAAAAATATACACTGCAAATAATGACTACTTCTCAAGTGGAAAAATTATATGTAGTATTCCCTATTAAAAAAAATGCAATAAACCAAAAATAAGACTATTAATGGAATTTCTAGTTTTGATCCTTTCTAGAAATAAATGCTTTAAATGAATCAAGATATCTGGCAGTACCTCAAGCTTCTAGTAATTAAAACTAAAATATATCTTTATTAATCGCATTTGGTTTGTCATATTCTAAAAAGAAATACTGAACAAAACGTTACTATATTCAAGAGATTTTCCAAAATGGTGATTTGAGTTTCATTTTCCTGCAGTCTGAAAAAAGAAATGCTGCATTAATGTCTGCTTCTGGTTAACTCCCGGGTGTCTAAGTAAACAGTAAATTTATAGTGTATAGCCAAACACAATCAGAAGGCACTTTAGCAGCACCCAGTGGGTATTTCTGTACAAAGCGTAGCAAAGCTGAATCGTTGATTCACCCAAATGGCTTAAGAGCGCTCAATACAATCTCACTTTTTCCATTTTTCACCACAGTTAAGCTTTCCGCTGTTTTCCTAATGTCTGTTAATTGTTTACAGCATATAAGTGTTTAAATCCCTGGAAGCAACACGAGCTTTAAAAGACTGAAGCACAATCACAGTGCAGTCTAACGTGAGAAAAACAAGGTGTTTCGAGTCAGAAAGGTCTTTGTTGATTGCTCTTTGTGCTGCTGTGGTGATTGTGTGCAATGACCCGAGAGAGAGGGAGAGAGAGATGAGAGATAGATAGATAGATAGAGAGAGAGAGAGAGAGAGAGAGAGAGAGAGAGAGGACTGAGTGGCACAGCCAATTCACGACCAAGTGAGATTCACCACTGGCTCTCTATGAAGAGTACTGGGCATTGTGTTTCTCCTGAGATTATTTTTCTGTAACACTTGCTGTTGTTGGACAGGTTTTATAGGCCTGGATTGTGCTGAAGCATGTGTATACTTGTGGATTGTGTGTGTATGGCTCCCTGGGGAAGGATGTGAGGGGAAAAAATGAACAATAAGGGGATTCTCAAAAGTTCAATAGTCAAATCGAAACATTTCTTGCTGCTACAAATAACCTGGGAGATGTAGCATGTAAAACATGATCAAAAAATAAAAGTCGTGACCTTGGTACAAATGTATGAGAACTGATTTTCAGTCCAGAATGCTTGTTTGTGTTTGGATCTGTTTCCTGTCTGTCATTTTATAGACATTACAGAGCGCTATAGATCTAGGGGGTGGAGCTTCATGAACCTAAATGGGAATTGGGGGTGGACTAAAGGGGAAAAAAGAACCTCAAGGGTGTGAAATGTATTTTAATATTTACCTTTTAATCGTCTGATCATTACAACCATAACTGCACTACCAGAACATACAGAAGAGGTGAACACACTCATACTCCATATGTTATGGCACCCCGAGACAAAAGATAACCCTTAAAAGAACTATAAACTTGATACTTTTACTCAGAGAGTAAAGATTACATTTTAGAGCATTTGTGGGATGGCACCAAATGCAATTTAGCTCTGTTGTGCATTTGCCTGGTGATATTCAGATGGTTAGCATTCAGTAACATGTTTATACACACCTTTCTTAGATTTATAGGAAAGGTATGACTGTAGCAACGTTAAACAGGGTTGATGGACAGCTGTTGACCCTGAAAATTTTGGCACACAGCTCATAGTGATGATTAAAGTGGCACACTAAGGCTTAGGAAAGACCAAATTAGTCACTTATCACTTATTAGTCCTGGCTCTAATGATAACGTGCTGCATCATTTTGAAAGCTGCCATGGCAAATACAATGGACATTTTCGTCCACCTTTTATACACAGTGCAATTGAATGACTTCTGTTTGTCATCATTTATGGATTTATCTCAGTTCATTAACTTTAATGAATACAGTTTGTATGAAATGTTCAAATATTGGTGTAAGTAAAATGCACAGGCATTATAATTTGTATACAAGTATATAAAAGTGCAGTAATTTGGCGATTTATTTAAGCATATATATATAATTTGTCAGTCAAGGTTTATATTAGTTGTGTTACAGTAGGTGTAATCGTACACACACTCAGAAGTACTGTCCTCACAGTGCTGTGGTACATTGATATGCAGAGGCAGTGTGAAGTCCTGCTCTTCAGTATACACACACACACACACACGCGCACACACACTTTGAGTGTCTTCAGCTCCCACAGCCACTAAGAGATTATGATCAGTGTGAAGGCTGCATGAAGCCTGGTCTCTGGAGGAGGGAGACAGAGACGGAGAGAGAGAGAGAGAGACAGAGAGAGGGACAATGTGACAGATGATACATGGTGAATGAGTAAAAGACTAGTGTTGTAGAAAGACTGTGAAGGTAGCTAGAACAACTATAAGGAGTGAATAAATGAATAGAGAGTAGAGGGATGAAAAGAGGGGAGAAAAAAGTGTTCTTAATGTATAATGTTTAAATGGACGAGCGTTTTCTTTTTCTTTTTCTCCCCTCCTCCCCCATTATTGGTACGTGGCGTTTTCTAATAGACCTTTCCCCCATAATGTGTGATGTGTTTAAATGATGTGTCTGGTGCCCATGTCTTCTGTAAATAATGTGAAATGGAAGGAAAAGCAAGAAAGAAGAGAGAGAGAGAGAGAGAGAGAGAGATGAAAATAGATAGGAATACAGGGGGAAAAATGTGCATAGAGCTGGTAGCTTTTTCATGTTTGTTTGTGTAAATGATGCAGTTCCACTCGGCTGGGTAGTGTCTGTGTGCATAAATCATCATTACGTGCAGGCAGCTCCTTTCAGCAGCATCCAAAAGGCCCTTCACACACTCAACAGGCTCTGTGTGTGTGTGTGTGTGTGTGTGTGTGTGTGTGAGTGTGTGAGAGAGAGAGAGAGAGAGAGAGAGACTCTGAATTGTCCCAGAGTAACAGATGACCTTGTTCAGTGTGCGTGACCGTGGTGGGCAAGAGGGGCGAAGCTGTGTGTGTATCAACTCTGATATCAACCCCGATAGCAATTACTGCATTTTGAGTACAGGGAGGGGAATAATGAGCTGAAGTCTGTCATCACACACACACACACAGATAGAGAGAGAGAGAAAGCGAGAGAGAGAAAGAAAAAGAGAACAACAAGGTCTCCTCCAGACCACATTTCAAAGAATAGATAAGGGAACAAACAACTTTTTCATCCCCCTGTTTCCTCCTGTCCTCTCTCACTTCAGAAAACCAAGCCTAATAAATCACACCCTCAAATAAGTTAGCGCTTCTGCCATCCTGTTCTAAACGAATTGGCAGTGGCAGTTAAAGCGGTTGCTGTGTGATGAAGCAGGTCAGAGTCAGGCCTGGCTTCTGGTGAGTTTCTTCTTTAATTGATACAGGCTGCTCAGGAGAGGTAGGGAGGAAGTGGACATACGGCGAATGGCTGGCTGGAGGTTATTAACGATCCTCTTGTGTGCTCTCTCTCTCTCTCTCTCTCTCTCTGTCTCTGCTAGGCAAATGATCAGGCTAATACAAGTTTTAAAATCCATCACTCCACATGACAGTGTCTCACAATTATGTGTCAAGATTAAGATTTCAGTATTAAAGGACACACAGAACCAAAAAACCTTACTGTGTTGTCACGTCGATGCGAACACTGTAGATCAGCAGTTGGTTTCGATCATTTGTTTATTTTAGATCTTAATTAAAAGACTTTAATTAGTTGATTAAAAATGTATTTTGAATTCATAAATTAAAATGCAATTCATTTATATTTTCTGATATTAGCACAGCAGCATGACCTGGTAGTTGTAAAATCTACACTAGAAATGCTCAGAAATGCAAGGCAAATGTTAGCTTTCATAAAGCTTTAATATATTAGTTAGCTAGCTGAACTTTCAATAGGCTAGTTGGCTAATCAGGAAAATTGGGCTTATTTGTTTAGATTTTTTCTCCAACATAATCTTGGACAGTTCTCACCCAACAAACTAGCTTTTTCGTATCATTCTGGAATTGTGAGGGTCATCACATGCTTCCGATGAGAGACACAAACTGCTGCTCCTCATGTGGTGAGGTAACATGGTGGGGGTGGAAAGCGAAAGCCACGCCCCTTTTGCATACATAAGTTCACAGATGCTCATGATCGGCTAGTGCTGTTTGATTGACGGGAAAGAAAGGCCAGTTTTGCTTTGTTGTTAAATACTGTAGCTAGTTTTCTTTATTACAGTGTGGTTTCCATAGCTCTGCTACCTTTCTGTTTAGTGGACAACATCACTTTTATATATTTAGGCTTAAAGCTAAAATGAAATTCGAATAACCAACAACTAACAACAAAAAACAACCAACAATATTAAAATGAGCTGGTTCTTTGGGATATTTCTCGATGGTTGCTTCAGGCCATGAGTCAACTGAGCTAGCATGGTTTACCAAGGTCTTGTATACAATGCACACATTTGTAAAAATGTAACAAATACAATACATATTTAGAAATTATCAACTTATTCTACCTACCTACCTTTCGTATTTTGTCAGAAGTAGGTTCATACATATAGTATGTCCCATAAGCCATTGCTTGTTTGTCTCAACCAGCTGTACTGCGTCAGCTATATGTGGTTGAAATGACAATAAAGCTTCTTGAATCTTGAATCTTCTACCTGTGTGGTTGCCAGATAAAGTCACACTGCACTGCTTTATAACACTAATGTAGGCTGTACATACAGATTGTGTCTTATAAATTAGCACTGTTTCTTGTTTAAAAGATTTTCTCACTGAAAAAGACCAACACGACGGTAGACGACATAACATGCTGAAAACACTAAGTACACCCATCTCCACATGGAGATATTGACCACTTCATCAGTCAGTGTCAAGCATTCTGTACATCTCCACGGAATCTCTTTTAGTACTTTAGGATAAGGTACTATACGCCTCTTTCACATGTTCTCAGTCTATCGATAAGTTCTTTATCACGAGGTAAGCCGATGACGAATGAAGACAACACGACACGGGGGTTAGTAGACGACGGAGATTTATGACGCTGGATGAACTGCAACTTCCCCCATGAGAGGAAAGTGAGCATGCTCATTATGTTCGATGATGAATAATTGTGTAATATCATGCTTATTATTAATAACGCATACAAAGTACGCAAAGAAAATTACACGTTGCTTATTCAGTTACTTTATGTACAATAATCTTTGAATCTTTTTTTGTGCTTTCAGTTTTATTAAACACTGAAATCAAGCTTAAAGAGGTTTTTTGTTCTATTTGACATTAATGATTTATTTTTTTTAAATATATAATATATCATTTCTGCAGTACAGCAGGGGATGAATTGGTCTCTCTTAAAAAACGGGGCTGTGTGTTTTAATTAGTTAAGTGGAGGTGAAGGAAACTGCTCTTTAAGGTGTTGAAATGTCACTCGAGTTGATTTTCTGCAAACCATCGTTAAGCATGTGGAAGTGGAAGTATAACAGCACTGTGGAAAAGAAAGCAGTGAACAGAGTTTTAACCGTATTTGTGTTGAGTACTGGCTGCATAGATGGCATAGATTTAACGTAATAGCTAAACGTTTACAGGCTGTTAGGAAATATGCCGTTATGTTTATGAATATTAACCCTTAGAATAACATCCAGGGTCCAGCTTCAGCTAAATAATGCTTTGCTTTTTCCTATTTGGGCAAAGACACTATAAGAGGGTGTTTATTATGTAATAATATGTTAAATGATATGTTATTATTTATTATGCTCATGCATATATACATAATAACATGTAATATGACTTATCAGACATTTTCAATCAGTATGTACAAATGAATTGTTTTCTCATCACAAGTCTGATATAAAGCTTTGTTTAGATAACCTTACACAAAATATTAGTGGTTGAAGATACATTTTAGAGGCTTATATACAAGCACTTGGAACGTCAGAGAGCAGAGATACTATATTAATCTATCTATCTATCTATCTATCTATCTATCTATCTATCTATCTATCTATCTATCTATCTATCTATCTATCTATCTATCTATCTATCTATCTATCTATCTATCTATCTATCTATCTACCTACCTACCTACCTACCTACCTACCTACCTACCTAGAAAAAAGACAAATTTAGTGAGATCCATACTTAAATCCACAGAAGATTTATAAAGTATGTCCCATATGCCACTGTATTTCTATGTTAAATCTTTATAGTTATTTGAATGGTTGCCAGATTAAGTCATTATACACTGCTTTGTAATACTGATCAGTACATAGCGGATGTGTCCTTGTATGAATTTCAGCTGTTTAATATGGTTTTCTGACAGGCTCTGATGTTCTGCATTAGTCTGAATCAGTACTGGCACAAACTCCTACACATTTACTTTACTGTAGACACACACATCTGCAGTCTACTCGAAAAAAACATGTCGCCGTGTGTTCCTCTACGTGTCTTGTTGCTCCTCATCCTGAATTTGCCTTCATTCTCTGTTAGTTCTTTCACCGTCGTGTATCCAACAGACTAATAGCTCTTTCCATTTCTCCTTCCACTTTCCTCCATGGCTGTCCTCCAACTGCTGTGAGTCTGCCAAACGGTTGAGCGATGTGTGTGTGTGTGTGTGTGGGCAAATTGCTCTTCATCCTTCTCCAGCCTCATTTCTCACCACCTCTCCTCCTTTCCCCTTTTCCACCAGCCGTTATCCCAAATCTCTCCTCCCTGTGCTGAGTGCCAGCCCTGTTGGTCCTAGTGTGGTGATCTCTACTCACTGTCTCAGTTGCATAAAAAAATCAATCAGCTTAATTTCCGGATGCACTGGAGTGAGCTGATGCAATCTGCTGCCTGTAGCTGAGCTCTTTTCCCCTCTTTCTTTTTTCCTGCCTGCACATCTGTTAAACATGCTGCTATCCACGTCGATGGCCTGGGAATTTAAAATGGGCCTCACAGCCCACTTACCGTGTGTGCATGGGTGTTGGTGTGCATGATTTGATGTTTTAATTCTGGTTATATTTTACCTGCTAAAATGTATGACTAGGTGAACAACTCGAGACTGATGAGCATTAAAATGTAAAATCTCAAGACTCTGGATTGATGAAGATCGGCGTGAGAGGGTTTGATCCTGAACTTTGGTTGCTGTTTTCTCTGGGTTTGTTGGTTTCCTTCCACCTCCCAAAAACATCCTGATTGGTGGACTTTAAATCGACCCTTCACTCTTAAAAGGAATGGTTCTATATAGAACATAAAATGCTACTATAATGTTTCCTATATATGAAACCCCAAAATAGTTTGTTGAATCCAAGTAAATTGGCTAATTTTAAAATAATTTAAGAATAATTTAAGGGATTATTATTATTATTACTATTATTACTATTATTATTATTATTATTATTATTATTATTATTATTATTATTATTATTATTATTATTATTATTATTATTAAATACAGATTTGGACAAACAATATACAGCAAATTCAGACTATGAATTAATTTAAATAAAATCAACACTTGTGTTATGTCATATGTTTAAATTTGCCATTTATAATTTATATCCTGAATTTATATATTTTTGTAAAGCTGCTCCATGACCATCATAACAAATGAAAGTGAATTGAATTAAATTTGTTAAACAATATAAATCATTGAACCTTTTGTATCATATCATCTAATTTTTTTAGGCGAGCAAAAGTATCGGAACAGATAAATCTTAAAGTAAATAATACTTAATATTTGACTTTTGCGTGTTTCTTGCTTGCTGTAATTGCATTCAGCCTGCAAATTGTAGCTTCCATCTTTTGTGATGCTTTTTCCATGCGTTTAGTGCAGCCTCTTCCAGGGGAGTGTATGTATTCTAGCAACTCTACCTGCAAAATGATCAAATAGATCCTTATTACTCTCAGGTTTCTATATCTCCAGGCCGATAACATAGTCATCCAAATATAATGCAAGTTAATTGGCTGTGTATTGTGCATTATTCTAGCTTATTTCTTAATTTTTGGAATTACTGCATACATGAAAACAGATGTTTCAGTCTGCAGTGTACTGGTTCACCTACTTCCATATCCATATGCATGTTCCTGCTCTGCCTATTAACACTGTCATTGATTCATGATGCTCATTGACTAGACTGAAGACAAGCCATTTTTCTCCACAAAGATTCTTTAAATAGGTAGCTATGAGTGCTACTTGTTAAACCAACCACATTTCATGCAAAATTCATAAAAAGGAGAATCATTCCACTGAAATATATAGTGAAGTTTTAAGCAAAGCTACTATCCTTAACTCTCACCTCTGACACGAACCTTAACAACGTGTACATTTTCATAAAAATTGATCTGTTGGAATACTTCATAATTCAATCCATGTGTTTTTGTTTTAAGACCTGGTCTGTTTTGGTGTCCTTAAGGTGTCCCCAGGTCTGTTTTTGCTGTCCTTAAGGTGTCCCCAGGTTTATTTTGGTGTCCTTAAGGTGTCATTAGATCTGTTTTGCTGTCCTTAAGGTGTCCCTAGGTCTGTTTTGGTGTCCTTATGGTGTCCCCAGGTTTATTTTGGTGTCCATAAGTTGTCCCCAGTTCTGTTTTGGTGTCCTTACGGTGTCCCCAGGTTTATTTTGGTGCCCATAAGGTGTCCCCAGGTCTGTTTTGGTGTCCTTAAGGTGTCCCCAGGTCTATTTTAGTGTTCTTAAGGTGTCCCCAGGTCTGTTTTGGTGTCCTTATGGTGTCCCCAGGTTTATTTTGGTGTCCATAAGGTGTCCTTAAGGTGTCCTAGGTCTGTTTTGGTGTCCATAAGGTGTCCTTAAGGTGTCCCAGGTCTGTTTTGGTGCCCTAAAGGTGTCCCCAGCTTTATTTTGGTGCCCATAAGGTGTCCTTAAGGTGTCCCCAGGTCTGTTTTGGTGTCCTTATGGTGTCTCCAGGTTTATTTTGGTGTCCATAAGGTGTCCTTAAGGTGTCCTAGGTCTGTTTTGGTGTCCTTACAGTGTTCCCAGGTTTATTTTGGTGTCCATAAGGTGTCCTTAAGGTGTCCCAGGTCTGTTTTGGTGTCCTAAAGGTGTCCCCAGCTTTATTTTGGTGCCCATAAGGTGTCCTTAAGGTGTCCCCAGGTCTGTTTTGGCTGTTTTTTATCGCCATGTTTGTACTATGTTTAAGAGAAATAACAGCTGATAATTTTTTTTTTCCAGTTCAATCCTTTTTACCTGAACACTGGCATTTCATTGTACGCAGAATGAAAATGGACTTATTGGACATTTTCAGTCGGTATATACGAATGAATTATTTTCTGGCTGTGAGTCTGATATAAAATGAGTCAGGACTCTGTTGGCTTTCAGTGTGAGACTTGTGTTTTTCCCTCTGTTGGATAAGCTTACACAGAATTTTAGTGGTCAAAGAGAACACCTTTTAGATGCTCATGAACAAGCACTTGGGACATCTCAGAGAGCAGAAATGGGTTTGATATCAACATTTACATTTTTGAAGAAGTTACTTTAGAAAAACTACTAGAGTGTGACGAAGAAATTCAATGCTGAACTTGGACACCAACAAAACTTGGGCACGTTCATTCTTTAGCTTAAAAAAAGAGTTAAAACAAAGCTGGGAGATGAACAGCTGAGAGATCTCTGTTCATTGTTTGCATTCTGTTTAATTCAAACATTGGATTTCTTCAGAAGTAAGAGGTTTAATTACACAAGGTTGTATGAAGGAGATGCTTTACTGTTTGATTTCTATAATGGCGTTGTTCAGAAGCGCTCACTGCTTCATTCTCTGTTCTATTTGGGGGCTTGAATTTTTTTCTCTATGACTGACATGCCTGGAAGTGCTCTCTCTCTTTATTGGAGATATTAAATATTACAGTTTGACATGTAATCCTCCGTACTGATGGAGCTGAGAATGAACAGGCACCTCACTTGTAAAAGAAAAAAAAAATGCAATTCATGCTTTTTTACAGAAACAAATTAAAAAGAATCAAGGAGTGTAATATGTTAATTTGTTCAATTTGCATTAGCTACAGTTCACTATCCTGGTAGATTCTTCTATAGGTGCTAATAAAGAGTTTATTCTTTTTCCAACAAGTATTTTTTTTTTCAGCTTACCTGTATGTCTTATACTGAACATGTTATACAACATTACAATTTGTAAGCTTCTGGGCAAATATTAATGACTCTCTTACAGTATTTACATTCATCATTGCGGTACAGCATCCTCCTCCTAATTAATCTCATGGCTGTGAAGGCCACATGCAGAGCGACTTCAGGTTTGTGTCCCAAACCACATTCTACACATAAACAAACTATACTTTTACACACAATTACACAGCATTCACATGAACTGGTATTGTGTTTGTGAATTATTGACAAAGCTGCAGTGTATCTGTATGAATTCTGCAAGATCAGAACACGGCACAGAACCAGCTAACTGGTAGATACACTATATTGCCAAAAGTATTCGCTCACCCATCCAAATAATCAGAATCAGGTGTTCCAATCACTTCCATGGCCACAGGTGTATAAAATCAAGCACCTAGGCATGCAGACTGTTTTTACAAACATTTGTGAAAGAATGGGTCGCTCTCAGGAGCTCAGTGAATTCCAGCGTGGAACTGTGATAGGATGCCACCTGTGCAACAAATCCAGTCATGAAATTTCCTCGCTCCTAAATATTCCACAGTCAACTGTCAGCTGTATTATAAGAACGTGGAAGTGTTTGGGAACGACAGCAACTCAGCCACAAAGTTGTAGGCCACGTAAACTGACGGAGCGGGGTCAGCGGATGCTGAGGCGCATAGTGCGAAGAGGTCACCAACTTTCTGCAGAGTCAATCGCTACAGACCTCCAAACTTCATGTGGCCTTCAGATTAGCTCAAGAACAGTGCGCAGAGAGCTTCATGGAATGTGTTTCCATGGCCGAGCAGCTGCATCCAAGCCATACATCACCAAGTGCAATGCAAAGCGTCAGATGCAGTGGTGTAAAGCACGCCGCCACTGGACTCTAGAGCAGTGGAGACGCGTTCTCTGGAGTGACGAATCGCGCTTCTCCATCTGGCAATCTGATGGACGAGTCTGGGTTTGGCGGTTGCCAGGAGAACGGTACTTGTCTGACTGCATTGTGCCAAGTGTAAAGTTTGGTGGAGGGGGGATTATGGTGTGGGGTTGTTTTTCAGGAGCTGGGCTTGGCCCCTTAGTTCCAGTGAAAGGAACTCTGAATGCTTCAGCATACCAAGACATTTTGGACAATTCCATGCTCCCAACTTTGTGGGAACAGTTTGGAGCTGGCCCCTTCCTCTTCCAACATGACTGTGCACCAGTGCACAAAGCAAGGTCCATAAAGACATGCATGACAGAGTCTGGTGTGGATGAACTTGACTGGCCTGACCTCAACCCGATAGAACACCTTTGGGATGAATTAGAGCGGAGACTGAGAGCCAGGCCTTCTCGTCCAACATCAGTGTGTGACCTCACAAATGCGCTTCTGGAAGAATGGTCAAAAATTCCCATAAACACACTCCTAAACCTTGTGGACAGCCTTCCCAGAAGAGTTGAAGCTGTTATAGCTGCAAAGGGTGGACCGACGTCATATTGAACCCTATGGATTAGGAATGGGATGTCACTTAAGTTCATATGCGAGTCAAGGCAGGTGAGCGAATACTTTTGGCAATATAGTGTAGCTAGGTATAATACAGTGCCAAGAGATGCAAACACAACAGCACTAGAGATTAGCCAATACTTCAATTCTAGCCAATGTGCATATATTTTTGAAGTAAAAAATATTGTAGGATGTAACCTTTATATTCAGGACCTTCAGGTAAGACTAGCTGCTACGTTTAGCTTTTACATCTTGCTTCCAAATATGTACATGGAAACCTTAAAAGTAAAATGTTCAATGCCATTTGTAAATACAGTATAGTCAGTATTGTATACCAGGTTGGGTATAACGTCATCTAGGGTTGCCAGGTATGCAGAATTAAAAATATTTCAAACAAATCATGCCAAAACCAAACATCATGCTATTCTGTACAAGCTGATATACATCAGAGATCATTGCCAAATATATTGTAATCAATTATTTCGGCAAGATCTGTAAACAATATTCATTGATATACATACATTGGTCTACTGATCAGCTCAAATCCCACCACCACAAAGCTACCACTGCCGGGTCAGCTATAAATATAACTGCTGTAAATGATATAAATGTCCTTTCACATCTGCAAGTCACTCTGTTGAAGAGCAGCTGCTGAATGCCATAAATGCAAACGATATATATATATATAGCTCACTTCTAACACAAGTCTTGATGATTTATTCCATATAAAGTGATTCCTGAATTCTGCATATTGTCACTGCAGAATACTGCAGATTTATGGAAGGAAAAATGTGCCATTAAAATCTGAATTTAGAATGTACAAATGTTTAAGCATTTATTGAACGTGTAAGTTCAATTATTTATAGTCGGATTTGATCAAACTGTCTTTAGACTTCCAGCAGGTCAGAACATCGTATTTAACAGTAGTGTTGAGCTCGTTAATAATAACTCAATAATGAGATTTTCCTTGCACACACTACATAAAACATCATCTTGACTAATTTTCTAAAAGGTTATGACCACATTTCCTTCTGTTCTTCTAACATACTGTACAGTAACCACAGTAGATCAGTACTTGGTTCAAGTAGAGTTGCTGCTAACTAAAATACATATACACTACCAGTCAAAAGTTTGGACACACCTTCTAATTCCATGGTCTTTCCTGATGTTTATTTCTTTCTACATTGTAAAACAATGCTGAAGGCGGCCGAAATACACAATAATGTCCTTTGAACAGTTGATATTGAGATATGTCTGCTACTGATGCTCTGTAAAGCCTTCATAACGCCTCTAATCTGAGGTGCTGTTAATTGGTGATTTCTGAGGCTGGTAACTCTAAATGAACTTCTCCTCTGCAGCAGAGGTCAGTTTTGGTCTTGCTTTACTGGGATGGTCTTCATGTGAGCCAGTTTCATCATGGTGCTTGATGGGTTTTACAAATGCACTTGACAATACTGTTCTTGCAAGAACTATTCCAGAACACCTGACCTTCGTGTCTTAAAATAACAACTGACTGTTTTTTGTTGTCATTACATATGGATTACTTAAGTCCATATGTGTTGTTTCATAGTTTTGAAATCTCCAGTATTGTTCTAGAATGTAGAAAATAAATCCCTAAACAAAAAACATTGAATTAAAAGGTGTGTCCAAACTTTTGACTAGTAGTGTATATATATTTTGAATAAATATGTCAGTAAATGTCAATATGTCAATAAATGCTAAACAATAATCAGTAAACATTGGTGGCTGATCATCACAAACAGCACAGTGAGTGCTGTTATTGTCATTACAGTCAGTAAAGTACTTCTACGTTTGTCACCTCCCTGGCTGTAGGTTTCCCTGGCTTAGTTCAGGTCACTAGTTGGACTGAGATTTTTTTTTTAATAGTTAAATCAAGCTGTTGTGTACTGTGACACCTTTGATTCCCACCGGTAGGGAGTCAAGGGTCCGTCACAGGTTAGTGAGCATGTGAAGTTCCCCCGACATGTCCCATCGATTTTTCTTCTCCCACAGTAGCCCTTGTGGCAAAAATCTATCCTGGGCAACATCAAATAGCTTTCAGATGCTCTTTCATTGCCTCTCTCTTACCTGCTGTTGGGAGTGCTAGAAGGTCCTTGAAGACATTTTCAGAGACTTTTCTGCACTGAGCTTTGGCCTTTTGTCCCTCTGCTGAGAGGAGAATTGTGTGACCTGAGGTGTGAGTGACACTGAGGTGCTAGAAGCTCTTCATTAATTCACCATTTTAAATCACTGAAGAAATCTAAAAAGATGAAGAAATATCGTATTCTGTATCTAACTTGCAACAAAACAAAAGCTCACTTTATTACGTATACACTACCAGTCAAAAGTTTGGACACACCTTCTAATTCCATGGTCTTTCCTGATGTTTATTTCTTTCTACATTGTAAAACAATGCTGAAGGCGGCCGAAATACACAATAATGTCCTTTGAACAGTTGATATTGAGATATGTCTGCTACTGATGCTCTATATTGTTCTAGAATGTAGAAAATAAATCCCTAAACAAAAAAACATTGAATTAAAAGGTGTGTCCAAACTTTTGACTGGTAGTGTACATAAGTGTGTTCATTTGCGTTCATCCTGGGAGTACTAAACGTAATCAGGGTGATATTCCAGTCAAACTCACTAGCATATTTTTGGGAGAATATACAGAGTAACTTGAGTTCAGGACCAAAATTAGGATCTTCATTGCGGATCTACCTGCTTTTCCATGTTCCACCTCTGTTGGGATAACCTTATACAGAATTGCACTAGTCAAAGGTAACCGCTTCAAATTTTGGATGCTTGGGGCATCTCAGAGAGCAGAAATGGGTTTGATATCATCATTTCCTTTGAACATAGAAACATTTGTGTGGAAGAAATGTTTCTATGAACATATTGCCCCTAGTAGGCTAAGTACAAACAGAAATATCTTTGATTTGTTTTAGTTGTATACTTACTTACTTAAAGCCCTAAGTGTCTCCTTTCATATGAGCCATTAAAATTCAGTTCTGAAAAAGAGAACCTTCACACAGACACAAGTTCCATTTAAGGCCTCTGGTAAAAAAGAGTTAACATGTTGCCCAGATGTAAAGTTGCCAAGTTGCTTATTTTATCTGTAGTTTGATCATGGCATCTGTATTGATTGTATCTTTTAAATATTGTGCATAGCATATAAAATAATGGCATCATTTTCTGTGAAGTTTGCATTTCACCAACTTGTACAAGAAAAAATCAAATCAGATAGAATTAGAGTAGAACTGTAACATGTCTGGATTAATATTAATATTTATTACAGGCATCACAGAACATTCTATTTGGTTGGGTTTATTTACTTCTTCTAACATACTGTAGCTACAGTAGATCAGTACTTGGTTCAAGTAGAGCTGCTGCTAACTGGAGTTCCTCCAATAATTAACAATAATCAATAAACGATGGTGGCTGATCAGTGCTGTTGTTTTCACTACAGCATATTATTTTTCTTTGCTATCCTAGTGATTACTGTCCTGTGCTGCTTACAGTGAGCTCCTTTAATGATGAAGCTCTTAGATAGATTGTAGGAAGATATTGTTGTTGTTCCTACTATTGATATTCGCAGTTTACAATTTACTTTGACCAGTAATCATGATAAATGTCCAGATTGCTGTCATTTCATTCGGCCTTGCGTCATGTGGTATCGGATGTTGGTATTGGGAGATCTCTTACAAATCTGAGTAAATGAGCACAGTACCAGGCTGATACAAGATACCAGGATCAGCATCTCTATTTGCTACATTGGCTTCTATTATTTTTCAAAGGTTACCTCAAAAACAATAAGTTTTTAATAGTCTTGGGTGTTTTGATCAACACCAGATATCATTTCTGCAAGACAAACTCTAAATATCTAAGTTGAAATATATTCAGTAGAGATGTGATACTTATTAATCTTTAGCACTTTTGCACCTCCGTACTCTTATTTTTAATGAACAAGTTAAAAAATAGCAACAAGCTATGAATAAAAGTAGAATTTAAATGAGAATCCAGCTGATCAGTGAGCTGTCAAGGCCTGTCATCACTCGGTTTCTTGATAATAGTGTATTGTTTTCCGGCATGTTCCTTTAAGCCCTGCTCTTTTCCTGCTCTTCTTCTTCTTCCTCTGTCTGATGGGAAGTCATTGTAGTGATTGGCGTTGTATGCGACTCTGTTTAGCAAGTCGGGTGTTAATGAGAGCCTTGCTCAAAGAGAGTGAGAGAAACAGCATGATACTAAAAATGGGGAAAATATAGGACAAATGAAGACTTAAGACATTGTAGAGAGCATGAGAAGAAAAGCCCCAAATTCCCTGAAAAACAGTGTGTAGAAGACTGAGAGAGGGGGTGATAAGCCTTAATTTGCCTCATCTTCAATCATACACTGGGTTGTCTCACCGGCCCCAGGGATCATAAGGGTTCTTCATAGCCTCTACGCTGAGCCTCTACCTGCCTTTTATGTGTAGTTAAGTCAGACTCAAGAGGCACCTAATGTTTAGTTGAATAAAAAAAATCCTTTCAACCTATTTTAATACCCCCTCTAAGCTGATTATACAAGTAGATATTAGTCACTAAATGATACGCTTTAAAAGCTTGGCTTGGTCAGATGTTATTTTCTGAAATTGTATAAGAAGAAAGAACTAACTGGCAGATCCGCCTAATCAATTCAGGTCATCATTTAGCTCCCATACAAAATGCAAATGTAGTTCCTCAAGTCACCTAAGTCAAAGAAAGTTCCTGTGAGAGTAAGTTTCCAGCAGGAGGGTTTCTCTTGAGGTTCTGGTGAATAACCGGAAATGTCATGCCAGTGATCGTGACCTCGTGTGACCTCAGATACACAGCACTGCAGTGCTCTCGATCTCAATCCGTATGTGCAGTGTTCCGATATACAGCCCCGAGATTTTATATCTTCGCTGTCCCTGTTGAGGGCTAGCAGAACTGAAAGCCATGTGCCATATGTGTCTACAGTTCACTGGCACGAAGAGCAGCTTTGGAAATAACTAGGCCTTGGTTTTGATATCATCTACCTGGCCTTTCTTTTCAGTTTATTTTTGAGTGTCCTGTCGAATTATTTGAAAAGTAAGAAATATTGTTCCAGTATGTTGCGGCAACCTTGCTCACAGGTCTGTGCTTTCAACTTAATTTACCTTTAAAAGGATACTGCTGATCTAGGACAAGACGAAAATAATAAGCAGATTAGAAAATGATAGAATTACAGGTATTTTCAGTTCATCCCAGTGACTCAAACAATTAAAAAAAAAGATTAAGTAGTTTGCAGTGCTACATCAGTTTTAAAAAAATAACCATTAAGAATTTTGTATACATTCATGTATAGCGGGAACAGATCCAGTTTCTTTCGTTCATTTCTTTCCTAAACAACATTTACCGGTTTGTGCAGAATTTGTAGGTCTACCACTCTCATTCAGACACAAAGCAAGGGGTGTATTCATTCAATATATCTAACCACAGCTCACACTTTACTGCATTCGGGAAAAAGCTACCAAAGTAGCCACGTTTTACGTGAGTGGGACGTAAGTGAACGGAAAAATATGAGTCAGTACATGGAAGGGAACTAGAATGTTTTGTTCACTTAAATGATTTGTTCAAAAACACTGATTCTTTCACCAATGAAACACATTAGTTAGCATTGGTCTCAGAATCCTAGGCTCTATTGTACTGTTATTTATTTATTTATTTATTTTTGTGTCAAACAGTGAGCTTTTACTTTTAGCGATTCATGAGTTTTAATTTCAAGTGGAATGTTTCTTGTGATTCTTAGCTGTGTTTAGTAACAATACATACTTGCAAAGTAGCAAAAACTAAATGTCTGCTTTAATCTGATGTTATTTTTCTTTGTTTCATCTTTTTACATCACAAAACCTGCACTGAAATGCACCTGCATTGTCTTACTTCGTGAAGGCAATTCTGAATAAAATTCGCTTTTACAAATAAATAAATTTTGAAATCTGCTTTTACAAATAGATAAAATCACTTTTGCAAATAAATACATTTCATTTACAAACAAACAAACAAATAAAATTCACTTTGACGGATATTATCCTATTATCTTGTCATCTTATTGCTACTGCTTCAATTCCCTGAAAAGTGAAAGTAAGTCCCTTCCACATTTGGGAATTGGAGAACCCACACAAGCACTTAGTCCCTTTGCTTTCTGCAGAAACAAAGCCATTCAGGATCTTTTACACCGTTTTGTAGTCTATGTAACCCTGACTTGTTTTCCTTCACTGACCTGTGAGCTGGAACTTGTGAGACATCGTCATGTTTTCCTACAGCAGTGACTGGTTTATTGCAGAACTCTGGAGCTGGCCTGACCCAGGGGCAACACACAAGGGAACAGGAGACAGAAAAGTCTCCAGAAATGACAAGTGGCTCGGAATTTCCTTTTTTCAAGTCCATTTGAAGCTGTAGCTACCCCTGACCACAAACTCCATTAATCCACTATAATTAGCAAAAAAAAAATACCAGTTTTCCAGTTTTAACTGTGACAGAAATATGAGTTATAAATTAATCAGTGCACTATAGCAATTAAGTCTTTTACAATGATTTCCACTTCTCCCAGTAGTGAATAAAATGGTCTGTTATTTATTTATTTATTTATTTATTTATTTACAACTTTGGATATTGCATACAGTCCTCCCAGGTGTTCACATCATCAAAACATGATTTTTATTTATTTTTTCCCTCTGCAAGACTTCCTACCAGGCATCATAGACAGCACTGCAAACGTTTCTTCCTCTTTAGCATATGCTCTTGGCATCCACTAAAATGGCTACTGGAGGCCTGTCTCTGGCTATTATTGTTGTTTAAAGATGCAGCACTGTTTGACACCCCAAGCTACTTGTTCCTTCTCCTCTGTGGTGCTTCCCGGCAGGGAGAACCGGAGAAAACGTCTAGGGAGCAAAAACCAAGCTGGTGAGAGCAGACATTTTTTCTCTGTCACTAACCATAAAAGTAAAAGGCAAACTCTCATCTGCTTTCTGTAGTCAGGGCAGCAAGAGATTAGTTTAGAGTGGAGAACAGCTTCTGCTCCACTGGTGCTTTACAGCAGCATGGCCCAGTGGCCTGAGTAATGGACGTAATCAGAGGTAGTTTGAGTTTAAATGGGAGGTGTGGCTGGCTGAATCTCTGTGTTTGTTTCACCATACCGTCTGATTTGCAGCACACTTGCAGATTATGTGCCAATTTGGGATGGAAGACTTGACTAAATGGATAATGGGGAACATCTGCATGGGCAAACCAAACACAGGGAAGACCACTGAGTCTGGACCGGGCCTTTCTGTCTAAAAACCCTTCTTAAATCATGAGTTTTTTTATTTTTTGTTCTTTCATACCATCAGTTCTAATTTATTTTTTTGGATTGGGTTTAAAGGTGTGGTCAGTGATACTTTACTGAACACTTCTGTTTTCTGTAAATGCAAAAAGATTCATAGATCAAACCACAAACACCCAACCAAATCAGAGCAAGGAGACATCTCTGCTTGCATGGAAATCGCATTCTTGCATTCTAGTCTGTGTGGAAGGTTCAGTGTAACTCATGGCCTGGAGACATCATTTCAGAGAGTGTCTCTTCAGTGTCCTGACTCACTTTCCAGGGCACTTTGTACCCAATGTACTTTATTTCTCAAGGTAGGGCAGAACATTACTAGTTCCCATCTGTTGCTTTGTCCTTTCATATGAGTCACCAATACAGAAGGATGAGGCTTAATAATGACATATATTTCTTTGTGAAATCCTGAATACTGACAGCATGGCTGCCCAATTATCTATACCTGACCTCTGAGACGGCTCGTATAACTGTTATGCAGCAAGTCTAAAAGGGATCAAACTGCAATGAGAACGTTTCCTGTTGTGAACTTGTAAACTCACGGCTGGGGCTTTACAGACGCTTATAATGTTCATAGTCTAACCCTTCACCATATGCTCTGCTTCATAATTCTGCTGAACATTTTTTTGAACACAAAAATAAATGGGCTTTTAAAACTAAATCGTGTTTAAATGTCAGACAAAACTGTATTTTTGATATTGTACATAAGTAATTTTCTTCTTCTCTTCAAAACACCACTAGACTTCAGAACTTGAAGTGTATTTCAGTTAGTTTTATTGATGTAAAGCACATAAAACATTACCGTAAATGTTAAATATTTTTACAGCATTTTGTTACAGTTGGCATTTTTTCAGCTACTCACTTTTAGCTTTACTTACATTTAAGCTTTACAGGCTTTTATCCTATTACAAAGATTCCCCAATACTTTTATAACCTACAGCTGTTTTGCTAATAGTGTGTGAAACCCTGATCAGTCACACCCATATTTGCTTTTTGAACATTATTTTATAGATTTAGCTTTCTTTCTTTCTTTCTTTCTTTCTTTCTTTCTTTCTTTCTTTCTTTCTTTCTTTCTTTCTTTCTTTCTTTCTTCCTTCCTTCCTTCCTTCCTTTCTTTCTTTCTTTCTTTCTTTCTTTTGTGATGATGAGGTGTCCACATACATTTGGCCATGTGATTGAGTTGTATTGTGTTATGCTTTATTGCGTTATTGCTGTTTTTCACTATATTTGCTAAATAAATCAAAAGGCTTTTCACACTGTGTTTAACCCTGACTTGTCAGTGCTTCAAACCCTGCTTTTAACCCTAGGCAATAGAACGTTTCACACATTAGCACCTCTTTTATCCAAACTCTGCTCTGAAGTAGGATTAGTACGGATTTTGCGGTGTTAACCTCTCATTGCGATGCCAAATGTATACAATGTGAAATGATTCAGTGGGAGAATGTTACGACTCGATGGTTAGCAACAGACACCCAATCAGAAACTGAACAAAATGTGCCTCGTATCATGTGAAAACCAGGATGTGGAGACGCTTAACAAAAACGGCTCGGAATCGTCAGACGGCAAAACACTGAACATCAAGGGGAAATACGTGACGCTGAAAAATTCGGATATAAATGAATGCCTGGTCAACTACCCAAAAAAGGCCATAAAAGGCTATGTTCACTGCAAATCTGTCAGATATTACTATACTTGCTTGATTGTAGAACGGCAGATCGGTCTTTATTTTCTCGTTGATGTGAAAACACGAGGCGAGCCATTATTTAAAGAGCTTGCGTGCCGGATTTATACAATCATGGTCATTGATACTGCAAATATGCAAATAAGAAGGGTTAAGCCAGGGTTATCAGATTACGAAGAGCCAGCATTTGTTGTTAACCCTGGGTTAAGTATAAGCAGTGTGAAAACAAGATATCCAAGCATTCTATTTACTTGTGATATACAGTGGTTACAGGGTTAACTATTTCACATGTGAAAAGCCCTCAAGAGAAGTAAGCATTAACCTTCCCTGCCATTAAGGTAGCTTCTAGACTCTTTCCAACTCCACATTACACTTGCTATTAGAGGTACTTACCTAATGAAGACAAATCATTTCTGGTTACTGCAGGAGGCTCGTCGTCCTTGACAGAATGGTCTTGAGAGTGTCTCTGTAGCAATAATCTGTAGTACTACTATTGCTATTGCGATGCAGTACAGGTGTTCCCTCACCTCCTTTTAGACATTCTCTGATACTAATCCACTGCAATCTCCTAAATAATCCTCTCAACCTCCTGCTCCCTTCAAGCAACGAGGGTAGAAATTACAGTCATTACTTCCGGGAAGGACACAGCTCTGGTTTACAAACACATATCGCCAAATCCTTGCTGTAATTGTTGATGCTGGTTAAGCCTTCTGGAGTACCAGTATCAGGGATGCTTGGTGCCTGGTGGATTAGTTTGTTTCGTCATCCACATTTATATCCACAGCACCATAATCATCAACAGGAGATATGTGGAGCTGTGAAGTATTTGAATCTTGGCGTCATTTCATGCTGTGATTCGGAACAGTGTGTAATATGAAGTATAATGAAGGATTACGGCATTATATAAGAGAATAACGACCGCCTTCTAGCTTCCACTGATTTAGTAATGGAAATAATGTCAGAGGATTATATCTATCACTTTCCTTATTTCACCCTCAGAGGCCAGGTGTGTTCCTGTTTAGGCTTTGAAACAGATGATGGATCAGTGTTGCTGGGTCACAGCTGAAACACATCCACGCTGCAACGCAGATACAAAAAAAGGGCCGTGTACAGTATATTGGCTTCTCTCAGCCTGAAGCTCTGCATATTTTGTCTAAAAAGTACAGCCATTAGTAAGGATATGTATAACACCCCAGAATAAATAAACAACCAATGGATGTGGATCATTTGAGAAGCATCAGAAGGTGGCCTCATTTCTTTGCCTACTTTCTTTGTCAGAGTTTGTATAAACTGTTTTAAGCGCACATCCTTATGGGTGTTATGTAACTACTTGTGGTGCAGCTATATAGGTTTAGGACGCTAAAAATAGGAATGTGAGGTCAGTCAGATTTTGGAAAATGTTCAGTTTCTCAACAAAAAACATGATTCCGTTGCTAATACTAAAGTTAGCCAAATTATTAGATTGAATGATGTAGAGTGAGCGGGTCAATTCCTCTAACTCTGACTAGGTAATTAAATCATTCAGGTAGGATAGTGTAGTGGTCATGTGTCTGTTACAAAACTCAGGGCTTTGATTCTCAGCTCAGTGATTGTGAGCTCAGTGTTGGATTTTATTCAGGAGTTCTATTTTAATTCGAATACTAATTGTCTTAATGTCATGTGGATTTTTTTTTCTTAGTAGTTTTTAAATATCTTCATAACACACATACAATGTTCTGTTTTACTCCATTGTGTAAAATATCCGTTCATTCATGTGTACCATTTTGCAGTCAAATCAAACAGGTTTTTCTTTAGCTATCTTTGGGAAGAGAAGAAATTACAATTGTTTTATGACGCTTCTTAGTCTAAACGTGTGTCAAGAAATGCACAAAGAAAAGTGGGCTACACTTTTATTGCACTATTACATCAATATTTGAATTTCAATATAGAAATGGGTTATGAAGCTGCTCAAGGGGATTTCTTGATAGTTACACCTCTGAGGTTGCCAGATTTTTTCAGAAATTGTGAGCAAACAAGATGATACATTGGAGTAGGATTTAATAGTCATTACAGAGTGATTATAATTCATTGTGAATTTGTCATGTTTTTAGAATACGGCTACAGCGCTGACAATTGTCATGATTCATCGCTTATTTTGGCACAGGGTGACACCTCCCTTTCACAAGAGTCATAGAATAAAAGAGAAAAAAATGTTCTAAGAAGCCATTCATTCAGTTTCATAACAATTTTCACGTCAAGACAGCTTGTAATTCTACCACTTTGTAACCCTACAAAATGTAGTAGAAGGTTCTAGAAGGTGTAGGCTGGGTTCAAGGACACCTTAGAACTTAAAGATCATAGCCAGTGCGACGTGGGGTGTGGGGTGGGGTGGGTCTGGGGTGGGGTAGGGTTGTGTGAGACCAAGAGCTTTGTGTTACTTCTGCACAATACTTATGATATGAAACATGAATAGATGAAGTATTTTGAAACACTAATAAGTATTACGTATACCGTAAAACTTCACATGCTGAGTTGTACAGTAACAGGAGCTGGACTTGTAATGGAAATAATGTAATGGCTAACTTAAAGTAAAATGATTAAGTGAAATTTCCCCTGAGTTTATGACAAGAACCATTGATTTGCAATCTCAAGCCAAACACCAGTCTGGAATACCACAGCACTAGTAGAATAATATTACTTGTCACTGGAGGAGAAAGAAACACTGCTGGAGCTAACAGGGACTCGAATTATATTTATTGAAAAAGCTTACATAAGATGAAGGAATATGTACTGGTGTCAAAAATCTCTGTTTTTGAAAGCGCTGTGAAACACAATTTCCTGATTTCCTCCCAAACTGTTGCTAGACCTTGTCAATCAATGTATTTGCTGTGATCTCCCTGGTGATGCACTTTCTTTTAAACATATCTTCTGCTGTCAGGTAATGTCAAAATATTTCTCATTCAGCTATTCTAGAGCTCACTCTATCTCCTGTTAGCGTACCTGTGGAACCAATTTTAGTGTGCGACTCGTGATGGGCGACGCCTAACAAGACAAATAGTCCAATTCCAGCAACATCGAGTTGTGCGCAGCAGCAAAGCAATTCATATTGTAATTTTCACTATGAAATGCAAGTTGGAGAAATTGATGCCATTAAGAGGAGCAGTTGTCTGTAGCAGACTGATGTGGAAGACGATGGGAATATATTTCTCCTTTCCTTTTTCTGGTGTTTGTAGATTTTTTCCCCCTTCAGTCCGATTTCTTGGAGTACAATAGCATTTGCCATTTTTTCAAATAATAATACTATTGGTCACAAACTATATGGCTAAAAGTGTGCTAGTTGAAAAACATCATTTCTGAAACCATAGGCATTAATATGCAGCTTGTCTCCCTTTTACTGTTATAATAACCTTCACACTTCTGGGAAGGCTTTCCACTAGATGTTGGATTGTGTCTGTGGGGATTAGTGAACATTCAGCTACAAGAGCATTAGTGAGATCAGACACTGATGATGTAAGAGTGAGGAGGTCTGGGGTGCAGTCAGTGTTCCAGTTCATCCCAAAGGTGTTCAGTGGGGTTGAGTTCACGGATAATTCCAAAACTTATGACGCCAGCTTTGTTCACTGGGGCATTGTCGAGAGCTAGTTCCAGTGAAAATATTCAGGATAATCATAATGCTGTACAACATTATCAAGACAATTGTGTCTTTCCAATTGTGTGGCAACAGTTTGGCGAAGGCATTCATACAGGTGTTATGGTCAGGTGTCTCAATACTTTTGGCCAAATAGAGTAAGGAGGAAAGGAAGTAGAAGGGAAACCTAGAAATGGAGATAAACTATCTGATTAATGGAATAGGGGAAGAGGCAGATGTACACATTTGAATACACATTTCCAGGTCATCTTTAAATCAGAATCATTACATCTGGACCATGCAGAGCATCTTTACAATGACCACTCCTTGCACATGAAGCATTCAAGCATATATTCAACACCCCAACCCCCAACCCCTTCCTGCACACCCTTCCCTGCTCTCATGTGAAATATTGATCGCTTGGAATAATTGATCGTTTCAACTTCAGACTCATCAGACTGTGGGTTACGGTGTCCGGCAACCACAGTAGTATATTTATGCTTGGCTGTAGAGGTGACCACAAGCTCCACAGAGTCGCGCTAAATCAATGACTCAGCAGCCACTGGACAGAGAAACCTGGCAGAAATATGACTGTGGTTATTAGAAGTGAGTGTATGGGGAAAAGGGAGGTGTGAATATAATTTTCACAGAAGTGGACATTGACTGTGAGCTGCAGGAGGTGGGGTCATTTTTGTCTGGGGGTTTTGGATTTGGTGGAGAACGCAGTAAATTTGAGGAAGAAGTGTGGAATGCTGTGAGAGAGTGGAAGTAAAAAAAAAAAAATAAATAAAAACATACAATGTTAAGATTAGTGAATTAGTCTCTTGTTTAGTGTCATGTTTTTTTTTTACCTAGTGTTCCCTTCTTCACCTTAATAACGGCAGTTTGGGGAAATTTGCTCTCAATACAACACGTATAAAGCGATATGTTATCATAAAGTACTGTTTTTAATTACATTACCTCAGAGATTGTGACTGGAAGGTTGTGACTTTAAATCCCAAAACAACCAAACTACCACCGCTGGACCCTTAAGCAAGGCCCTTAATCCTCAACAGCTCAGTTGTGTAAAAAAAAGAAAAAGAGATAAATGTAAGTCGCTCTGGATTTTCACGTCTGCCAAATGCTATAAATGTAATTGCTCTCTCACAGCTATTTTAGGCAGAATGAGAATTAGTCGGTTGTATATGCCAAAATACATATTTATAAAAAACTCATTTAAAACAATTACTCAGGAGAAATGACTGAAGGCATTAAGTGCATAGTGCAGTGCTGCATATGCTCCTTACAGATATGGTGAGTACTAAGACTGAAAAACAGATTATATTAAAAAAGAAATCTGACAGGATTTGAGCATAACAATATGGTGAAAACAGGATATTCAGGCATACTTTCATATGAATGAAATTCATAAAAATATTTTTAAAATATTCAGACTGTCAAAACATTGGTTACATTTTACATGTTCATCTTAATACAAATGATGTTGTGATTAAATCGATTGTTGCTGTATAGGTGTCCAAACCATACCTTTAACTCCATTTATTTTATTTTATTTTATTTTATTTTATTTTATTTTATTTTATTTTATTTTATTTTATTTTATTTTATTCATTTATGTTTTTTTTTTTTTAATTAAATGCCTAATATGTGACCTAATAATTCATTACGTTTAAAAAGATTGAGTTTTTAGCTTTTGGGCATCACTTATTGACTGTTTCAGTCTTAACAATACCTAAATATCATTCTGCAGAAATGACAGAAAATGTGTCTAACTTTATTACAAAGTCATATTGATTAGTCCGAATTCCTAGACACCTTGCATGATATTTAGTTTTAAATAAATAAATTGATTTTTTTTTAGCTTTATGCCAAATACCAGCATCGACTGCCTAAGTAGGTTGACATTTTGCTATATTTCTAAGTCTCTGCTTTTTTAGCAATGCTGTTATACTTTTTAAAGGTTTTCCCTCCTCATTGTCCTTGAAAGTCAGTAAATTATTTACACTGAAGAACAACTGTTTATGACCAAATATACACCATCACTGAACCTGCGTTATGGAAAATTGAAATGAAAGACCAGCATGAACCATGGTACTAAAAGTATTCAAAGGAAAATGATGATAAATCTTTTTAAAAAATATGCAGTCTTCAACTACCCCAAATTGCCTTTTGGGAAACATTAGCATGTCTGAGAATTATAGAATGATTTGGTCATGTTTTGACCCGAAGGTCTGAGGAAACGTTGCAGCATTTAGCGATAGTGACAGCAGAAGGCCCAGATGTGTTGTGATGTGATGGCTATGAAATTGCAGAGTTTGGCACCTAGCTAATTAGCCTGCAATGACAGGAGTGACAGAAAAGCTGTCAGAAGAGCTGTAACACAAAGCTAGCTTATTGCAGCTCTATGTGTGACACAGTAAAGGTGAACGGACTCGTGCCAGATATATTTAATTTAATGAAAGCAGAGATTCAGGACTCAGCACTCTTGTGTTTAAAGTATTAGGGATCTCTCTCGCCCTCGTTTTCTCTAAGGACATCCAAGGATTCCTTCACTGTTTTCAATTTAATGAAAACTGAGCCAGTCGATCTGTCTTGTGCCGTACCTCAGATTAATCTTTCCTCATTTGACAGGCTAATTTGACACGTGCAGCATGTAGCTGCGTGGAAGTCAGTCTGAATAATAGTTTGTCTGAAGTCCGAGTTTCATATAAAACAGGCTGGATATTGAAATTTCTCATGCTGGTTTTTGAATATGTGGTGGATGTCATAAATGCCGCATAATATTCTGCTACAGATAGATGACAAAGTGTATCTGTTATGCCTTGGGAAGCATTTTGCTGGTTTGGGTTGGCTACACTTGGTTTGTCATCACAGAGGGAAAATCTCAGTGCAAATCTGTATAAGGTTATTCTGACTGATCAATTTTATCCTTTGATGAAATATTTCTTATTTATTATCCTCATGGAAGTGGATTCTTTCAGGATGTCCTATCCATAGAGCACAAGGACTCACTAGGTGGTCTGATCCACTTGAAATCATCAGTCAGTTCAGTCTTTTCCTTGTTTAGAATGAATGTGACTAGCAAGTGTAATCCTTACTGTTATTTAGCTAGCTGTGTAGCAAGCTAGGTTGTTAAAATGTCTTTGGAGTGCTATTATAAGCAACCAGGAGCCATTATAGAGTAATTATGTTAGTTGCTTATAAATACAGAGTTCAAATAAATCATGACTGAAACATCCTCACATCTAAAAGATCAACATTCTTAAATTTCTTTTAAAAATTAAACTGTAAGGTGGCAGTGATGCATCATCATCTGTGATAAGATATTGTACATAGTACTGGTGGGTCGTCAGGAGTCAGGACTGGCCTAAACAGCAGTGATCTGAATCACTGACTTGCATTTTAATATATTTAATATATTTTTCCATGAATGTGTAATAATATTAAATTATTCCCGATAGTCTATTCTCTACATTTCATAGCTTTTCTCTCAGTTGCGCTGCTTCCAGTAGTGTATATTTATGATAAGAGTATTTATCCAATCATATTTCAGCCAGTGGCTGACATCATGTGTTATCAGGGTGAAAGAAATCTGCCTTAAGGCCTTCAGAATCAATAGTGCAGGCGCCAGTGGCTTAAAATAAGTGGCAATGAAATTGTTACATTAACCAATCAGATTTCGAGTTGGCGTCACTGGGGCCATCTAGCAGGCATACGATTACGTCAGCAATTTCCCGTCCTTTAATTGGACAATTGAACTCAGAGGCAGCGAACCGCACAAACTAAATAAAATATATATATTTTAACTCACAATGGCTGACAGAGGAGAAGAAATCGATTTGGTCGACAGACATCCTTACAAATGCATTTTTAAAGTGGACTTTCATAAAATGGACTATTCCTTGTGAGGTGTGAAATACTGCAGCCTGATTTCTTTTTTACTTTGCTATTTAACGGTTGATTAGTATCTATTGCTGTGGCATCATAATGATGGTACAGAGGTGGATTAATTCAGGAAGGCTAGATGGACCCTACCATCAAACTACCGATTATTTTTATTTCAGTGGTTTTAGTTCAGCAACTTGTTCTGAGAATCTGTATGGTGCAATGAAGCTCTTTTATTGCGTGTTGTACCCAAACATCTTGCCTTTTTTTGTCCATCTATACACATAAAACTGTCAAAGGATTGCCACCATGTGGTCTCTCTCAATAAAGATGACTTATTTAAGTATCCATCACTTGATTACTCAATCAGCTCCACTGATGCTCTCCTGCGCTTGTGGCTGTTAGAATGCTTTTGTAATCCTGGCATGGGTTTGGCTAACATCCAGAAGCTGACTCTCAGGACTCCTGCAGGCTCATGTAGAGGCGAACAGCATGATGGACAGGGCTGTTGCCTCAGCACAGCGACATTACTCCTAGCCTGCACCTCTGCTGGAGAGTTGAGTCTTAATTAAAAGAACGAGAGAGGGAGAGGCACTATGGATCACTCTGGCTAATTAGTGCAGTGGATGTAGAGAGCGAGAGGAGAAAGAGTGTCCTTTACTGAAGGGTGTGAAGCAAGGGAGTAATTAGGTAGTAACACCCATCAAACAATCAGAGAATGAGAGGAAAAGGAAAATAGAAAGCGATTATTCTTCTCTCTTTCCATGGGTCTGAAACATTTCTGCAGGGTCGGTTTTCATCAAATTACAAATTTCATGATTCATTTTAAAAAGTATCAGTGATATCATTAATAACATGCTACAATAATCCTGGAAAGTGTACGAAACACACTAGAGTATGCTTGCTTACTTAATAAAAGTACTGCAACTGTAGTACTCATTCCTTTGAGTAAAAGTAAATGTATTCATCAAGAAAATTAGTCATGTATGAGCAAATTGGAAAGAAAATGAGAATTACAACCAAGATTATCAACAGTACTGTATATAAATACTGGCTTGCTAACGTAACCAAAAGCTGTGCAGGATTCAGTAGCTCGCTAAATCAGTTAGCTTGCTGGCTAGCTCATACATATTTCAAGCTACATAGTTAGCTGTCTAAAGTTACTTAGTTCGAGTTACCTTATTTAGGATAAGTTTAGTACAAAGCTTTCATACCGTTGAATGTTTTTCATTCTTTCATTTCTTCAACAGTTTATAGTCAAGTGGAATTGTGCAAGCAAAATCAACTAATAGGTCAGTGTAATTACCGAGTTCATTATAGATTTAACACTACCTTCTTCTTCTTCTCCTTTTTATTATTATTATTATTATTATTATTATTATTATTATTATTTAGAGGGCTATTATCAGCATAATTACATCAGTTGCTTATAAACATGTCTAATTTCAAATAAATCATCAAAAACATCTGAAAGAACAATGTGCTAAATATCTTTAGGACAATTAAACTTTAAGGTGACCGTGATGTGTCAGATATTTTCTATTTTTCTTAGACTATTCATAATAAGTGAGACTTATTAATAATTAAAGTTGTTTATTCCATATGCTTATCATTAATTCATGAGAAATTCACTTATTTTGCACCTGTTGAGTGAAGTATTTAATTTTTATTAATGCACCTTGATTAATACTTAAAGATTCTTAATAATACAGGAAATACTTAAAATGATTCATTACAGTATTGCTTGAGCAAGAGTGCTGGTGTACTGAAAATCAGCACAGCTTTTAATAAGGTATGAATTTGAGTGTATTGTTGCTTTAATACAACAGTTCATGTTAATAAGAAATTAATATCAAGTTATTGAGACACAATACGGCCAAATATTTTATTTCTGTTATGAATATAGGAGCATTGTGTATATCCATGTGTTAAGTAATGTTTATTAATGTAACCTTTTTGTTAAATGGTTTTCTGTATTAAATTTGTGCGAGAGCGATAGAGACGCAAACATGCGGAGAAACCAGGCCTGAAGCCCAAAGACCCATTTAGGTCTTATTAATGGCATATTGATTGGCATATAGCGCAGTAATTCAGCAGTGTAAAAAATGCCTGCTGGTTTTATGTTTGAAAGAGATGATGTGCTTTTTTTTTATAATGGGGTTGGAGAGATTAATATGTCTATATTGTGGATTAGTAATGTACTAGATTTGAGTGCTGGGGTGAAGGTCATCTCTTGGAGTTTAATTTAATTAAGCACAGTGAGCAGATACACCTATAGCTAGAATCCTATTACCTATATATATATACCTATTGTATGTATACAGATCTGGAAAAAAAAGAGACCACTGCCCAATCTCCAACCTCTGGAATGTAGGAAGATGGATGGTCACAAACCATCAAGCAAAGCTGAGCTGTTTGATTTTTTGCAAAAAGAGTGTTATAAAGTTCCCCAACAGCAATGTGAAAGACTGGTGGAGAGCATGGAGCCGAAACGCATGCAAATCAGGGTTATTCCACCAAGTACTGATTTCTTAATGTTATTTAGCCAAAGCATTAACAATAAGCATTACAAATTATTTGCATTTTGTTTTATTTGAGTTATTAAAGCTCTGCAAATACTGCATGATCTTGGGTTATTTTGATGTGTTGTCATTTCCTTTAAATATACACTCTAAATAACAATAGTTACATGTTACATGCACTTGTAAGAATATTATGTTTATTATGTATATAATAATATAATACATATTATATATATATATACATATATATATAATATGTATGTGTGTGTGAGAGATTCTGTTTTCTCCTCACTTGACTGGTCCACTGCTGTTTGCTTTGTTTATCACACTGCTTCAGGCCAGATCCTAGTGCATCACACGGTGTCCTGATTCATGTCACACCGACTCGACAGTAAACAAAAACTCGTTCACAGCAGCTCACAGTGCTGATACTGATTGGAAATAATTGCTGTGCTATCATCTACTATTCTGTCATGAATGAGAGCAAAGCAAAAATAAATTTTGGTATGTTGTAAAATACTATCATGCCAAATTGGGTCATTACTAGTTTATGAAAACATTTTTTGTATAGACATTTACCTTGATTTCATTTGGCAGACACCCTTATCCAGAGAGACTTACATTTATCTCATTTTTTATAAAACTGATCAATTGAGGGTTAAGGGCCTTGCTCAGCAGTAGTAGCTTGGTGGAACTGGGATTCAAACTCACAACCGACTGATAATTAGTCCAATACCTTTCACCCAGCCAGCTACAACTGCCCCCAGAGACAATATGAGCTTGTGGAAAGTGTGTAAGGTACAGTGGGTGAGCTGTTCATTCGGTTGGATGTACGCAATTTTGTAAAACTTTGTGTCTACTTGATGTTTTTTGCAGGAGAAATGAAAATCAGCTTGTTCTGACCAGCTACAAGCTTCCAAATCAGAGCTCGAGCTGATCAAGCTGGGAAGAAAGTTAGTAAGTAAATGTTATTTTTTTTTAAAGCACATGTAAAACAGCAAATGTGTGCCAAAGACAAAGTGCTTAAGATCATATGCAAACATGGCTAAGAAATAGCCTTAGATCATCTTTGTAAATGGAAGCAGTGTTGCCTATTAATAAAATAACGAGGCACACCAACTATATCACAAAAGGAAATGCAGCAGGTTCCAGTTCAAAGCATCCTAATGACACTATTTTCATAGCTGAGCTTACTTCCTTTCATTGCAACTTCCTCTTACTTGTGCCAACCTAACATGATTTCCATCCATCGCTGTTATTTTTAAATCAAATCTGCTCTCTCTCTCTCTCTCTCTCTCTCTCTCTCTCTCTCTCATACTACTGATCCACTACAACTCCATAGTTTCCTCCTGTGGTTACTGGAGGCCTCAGTCTAAACATACCGCAAGAAACCTCCTTTTTTTATTCTCACCTTCACAAAACACCTGTTTCTTGCTTTTCATTTTCTGTCATGTGGCGAAGCACTGTGGCAATTTCTTTTCCTTTTTTATCCTGGCCCCTCTCTGGTTGTCTAAGTAGAGCTGACATTTCAGCGTAGGCTACATGAAGGGAAGTAGGGAGCAGCTCAGTAGGGAGCGAAGAATGAGAGAGAGGCTTGGTATGCGAATGTGTTTCCTTGAGATTAGCCTTCACCTCAGAGCTGCTGAGATGGCAACATTTTCAAATAGGTTTGCATTCAACATGCATTTGTTTATGGTATATATGTTTGTGTGTGTGTGTGTGTGTGTGTAGCAGTGCAGAGATCTCAGATCTGAATTGGAGGTGGTTGTTTTGTTGGGAGTAATAACTTTCCACTGCATATGATGAGCAGAATAATTTATTTTAAGTTACTGAAATTAAGGTTATGTTTAGCATGATTTGTAAACATATCTTTAACTACAGGAACACAAAAGTCAGTGGAACTGCTAAACAGAAATAAAATTACAAACTTGTGTGTGTGTATGTGTGTGTGTGTGTTCTTGCTGACAAAGGCGGTCTGGAAGTATTTCCAGTGTTTTTAGATACAGATGGACAGTCATAAATATACAATAGCACCTGTCCAATAACAGCTTGTGCTGCCAGAGGGGGGCGTCAGCCTGTCTCCCCTGACAACCGCTGATTTGCCCCAACAGGGAAGCACCTCACTGTCATGCCCTGGACAGATGGATTTGTATATTCATTAATCCTACGAAACAGTAAGTGCTAAGTAAAGCACTTTTCCTCCATATGACGGATCCTTCAGTTTACTTCAGAAGTTCCTGATGTGTGTGTGTGTGTGTGTGTGTGTGTGCGTGTGACAGCAGACAAGCTAAAGATGAAATGACAGACTATGTGTGATGTGTTAGAAGTTTGAGCAAAAATATTTCTTCTCAGGTTTATCAAAACTTCACAGTTTTTTTTCACCACTCATATCATCTGAAATATCCATAAAGAGTACAGGAAACTTTAGAAATGTAATATAATATACACATACTCCCAAAACTGGCATCAAGACTTTAGCAGCAGATCCTTTAAATCCTGTAGTTGGAGCCTCCATGCATCAGACTTGTTTGTCCAGCACATCCCAGAGACACTCAATCAGATTGAGGTCTGGGGAATTTGGAGGCCAAGTCAACATCTTAAACTCTTCATCATGTTCCTCAAACTATTCCTAAACAATTATTTAGTGTGGGAGGAAGAATCATCCTGCTGAAAGAGTCCAAATGCCTTTAAGGAATACCATTGACATGAAAGCGTGTACTTTTTACACATCACTTACCTAAACATGTTGCAAAGTAACAGAACCCAGCAGAACATTGCCCAGAGCATGCCCATAGTGCATCATGGTGCCATCTCTACCCCAGGTAAGCAATGCACATGCACCCGGTCATCCAAAGATGTAAAACATGATTCGCCTTCTTCAGTTGCTGCATGGTCCAGTTCTGATGCTCACATGACCATTGTAGGAGCTTTCAGCAGTAGACAGGAGTTAGCATGGTCACTCTGACCAGTCTGCAGCTATGTTTGATATAATGTGTGTTCTGACTCCTTTCAGATCAGATCCAGCATTCACAGTTTCAACAATTTGTGCTACAGTAGCTCTTCTACTGGTCAGACCAAGCCTTCCCACATGCAACAGTGAGCCTTGGGCGTCCATGACCCTGTCACTGGGTTCACTGGTTATCCTTCCTTGAAGCACTTTTGGTAGGTTCTATCCACTTCATCACAATTTGGCCCTTGTTAAAGTTGCTCAGATTCTTAGACTTGCTCATTTTTCCTGCTTTCAACACATCAGCTTTAAAGAACTGATTGCCTGAGACTGACCGAGATAAATACCACCCTCTGATTGGCTGGTGTCCCATCCAGGTTGCATTCACTCCCAGCGTTCTCAGCATAGACCATGCAATAAAACAGATACAGAAGAATGCATTCTGTAACTAGCTTATCACACTTTTCAGGATTTTACTGAGAAATTATGTTATGTTTTGATGCTAAACAAAAAAACTTCAGGGATTAAACCCTGTAAGCACACCACTGAAGCTGTCCACGATAAAAAAAAAGTCTCAGTCCTATGGCCCAACAAAGAGAAAATGAAAAAGGAAAAGGCAATTTTTATTAAAATGGAATCCACAGGCTTTACCTGATGACCGTTTAGGAAAAAAGAAAACACTGACATTGTTTTCTTTAGGAAGCCATGATGCAAGGCCGTGGGAACACACAGGGTTAATAGTAATGCATTGTGAAGCAGGATTTAAGGGCCAGCACTACCATTCATTGCTGTTGATTTCTCAGATTCTTGCTCATCATAGTTTGCAATCACTTTGGGAGTTTAATAGAAGGTGCAGTCCATTCCATGGACACCAACAGAACTCAAATGGATTTGCAGGATCTGCAGTATCTGTCTTCAGTAAACCTTCCAGTCCATTGCACTTTGAACCTCAATATTCTCAATAGCTTTATGGTTAAAAATTGAACAGTAGAAAAGTGTGGTTATTAAATATCCCACTGGTATATTTCATACAACCCTAGTGGTGATAAGGGTCTTGAGTCTGGCCTCTCAACAGCCATTACAGGCCACTTGGTTAGCTGCTCTTACAGACTTCATTACACTCTCATAGATTGACTCCCATAGATTGCTGCAGCAAATACATCCACTTTCATTGACTCCCATAGATTGCTGCGGCAAATACACGCACTTCCATTTCCCAGAATGTAATGTATTTTCCTCTATTCTGAATGTTCATTTGAAGAAGCGTGTGTGTTGAATAAGATTTCCTCATTACTTTTTTGGAGCAGCAGTGATAAGTCACAGAACAATGTATGAATTATTCTGGGGTGAGAACAGAGTGACTGGGAAATTAGTAAAAAGTGTGCACATTTAAAACAAAAGTGCTGCATGTTCCACCATGTCTGATGACACTTTATATTGATTTTTTTTTTTTCCGATATGAGACATAGCCTTTTCAGGAGTCAATCTAGATCCACATATAAGTTTCCTTTTTAAGAAATTTCCTTTTTATACTCTGTTAGCTATATAATGAAATAATGTCTGCCACATGTCTCATGACAGAATAACCATCTAATATAGTAGAAATCATGGGTATGATGATACAAGGCAAACTAGCATTGTAGTTTGCCTTGTATCTCTAGGGCTGGGGGTTTGATTTCCACCTCTGCCCTGCATGCATGGAGTTTGTATGTTCTCCTTTGCATGCTTGGAGGGTTTCCACCTAGACTTTTCATTTCTCAGTCCAGAAATGTGTGGTAGGCCAACTGATTATCTCTAAATTCTCTAGAGTGTATTTGTGCCCTCTGAACTGTTCCCATCCTATCCAGGGTTTCCCCTGTCTTATGCCCCAGGTGTAAGGTAAGCAGTACAGAGAATTGATGGATGGACAAGCTATTCTGGCAATGCATCTGTGTACTATCTCAGCTACATATTGAATGTGTTTTTGTGTCATATTCAGATATAATTCAAAGCTTAAGTCTTACTGAGTGGACATCTTAGACAGGGCTTTTGTCTTGGTGTGGATACAATTCTTCTAACTGAATCAGAAAAAAAAAGAATCAAGTTGGGAATGATTACTCACAGCATCGCAGCATCCAACTGTCAATGCTCAGTGAATACATGGAGTACAGATGGCTGGGTATGCTTGAGTCATGTTTTTGCACAATAATGTATGTAAACATCTTACCTAGGTTTACTTGCAAATTTCCCGTCGTCATATAGGTCTGTTTATATTCAGTAACGCTGCTTGACCTGGTCAGCATCACAGTGGTTACAGAGCCTACACTGGAAGCCCTTAAGGTTGGAATACAGCCAGTTCATCACACGATACCATTCACACCTATAGACTCCATGCAAAACTCCACACACAGAGGGACCAAAGCTCAGGATAGAACTAAGAACCCTACAGCTCTTTTGTAATATCATATTATAACCAATACAGCAGATTAGTGATAAAAAAAAAACAAAAAAACCTTGGCCTATAAGCCTAATGTGTCTGTCATGCTCCAGTGTGGTGTAATTGTCAGTATAATAAAAGAGGCCTGCTGTCAAGTACTGCCACAATCTCACCCCATTATATCTTTTTTTATTTCTTCCTGTACATTATATTCAAATTTGCCTAAAACCAAAATGCTTATTTATTTTCACCCTTCCATCCAGAAAATCCATTTTAGCTGAGTGCTTCAAATTTCCCTGGAGGTGAAGAAGAGTGATTGCAGGGCTGGACCTGGATACATAATGCATGAGGCTTCCTACCCTCTCCGCCCCTCTCTTGCTCTCTCTCTCTCTCGGTCTCCCTGTGGTGGTTTCCTAGATTGGGAAAAGGATGAAATGGCAGGCAGGGATAGAAATAAAAGAACATGAGTGGAAATACCTATGTGCAATGAGTTGGGGGGGTGTGAGCTGTGATGGTGTACAGTGTTGTTCAGCTGACTGGTGGAATCTGAATATGGGTTTGACAAGATACTCGACTACCTCAGCTGTAACAGTGCAGTAATGGCTCTAATACATTAGACATATTGGGAAAACATTTTGTGTGCTTAAATAAACTCATTGCTCTGTGTGAGTATCTGTGGGAATATTTATGCCTATAACCATGAGTGTGTGTGTGTGTTTGCTTATGATGGATTTTCTTTTCTGTGTGTATCTTGTCTGACAGATGGCTGGAGGTGGTTGGATTTCAGTAAAAGATTTAACTCCCAGAACATAGAAGCAAATAAATAATTTAACCCTCATGCATAATATGCTGGGCTGAAACACCTTGGAAGATTGTTCCTTTTTAATTAACAGTTTTAACAATACTAGCCAACAGTTACTTGGAGATATGCCTAAGCAGCTCAAGACCACCTTAATACTGTATTTTCATGCCTGGGATTTGCTCACTGTCTGAATTTTTGTTCCTAACTTTATCCATTCATTATTGATCTTCAAACGTTTCGCAAATAATGTAGTGGGTGCAGTGTTTTTTTTTTTGTTTTTTTTAAATTGTGGTTCCTAGGTCAGGAAGATCTCTGACCTGACCTAAGACTGGTCAAGAATGTATTCCTGAAGAGAAAAACAATGACTCAGACTTTTTTCAGCATGTTGCTTAGTAACAGAGAGCTTTGGCCTCAAAACAGACTCAGTCAAGCTCTCTCCATCACCTGCCTTACATGCCCAGGAGAGATGAAATGGATGGAGAGAGAAATGCATGGGTGGAGAGAGAGGGAGAAATGAAGAGAAGGAAGGAGAAATGAAGAGAAGGACTTTGTGTGTTTGGCCTTGAAAGGAGGCATGGCTAATGCTTAATAGAATTATTTCATAAACCATGGTGCACAGAGAAGAGGCACTGAGATGGATATAGCAGAAGGAAGGAAGGGAATGGTGTTTCAGGGCAGTGAAGCAAGATGAAAGTTTGGGTGAGGATGTGAAAACGAAAAGAGCATTGAAGAAAGAAAGTTGGCAGAAGGAAAATGGTGCAACAAGTTGGTAGTTTCACCAATTTTTCATATTCAGCCAGAACTGTCTCTGTTTTCTTAGTCATTATGTGCTATGAAATAATAAATGCCTTCTTAATGCAGGTGCCTGAGCTTGAGGCAGGAACTCATCATGTCTACTTTGCTTAAAGGAAAACTCAAAAAGAAAAAAAAAAATTAACACATCGTATTATATATCACCATCATATGCTTACTAGCCATTTTATTTTGGTAAAATAACGTCTGTAATATCTCTATCAGATCTGCACATCTTTTTCCTGATATCTTTCCATGTGTCTTAGCAAAATTGCTGAAGTTCTGATTGGATGGGGCCTTTTTTTATATCTTGCCACAAATTCAAGGTCTGAGCATTGCATGGGTTGTTTTCTTTTCTGGTTCTTGTTTTACAATCCTCCAGTATAGCTTTGTCAGAATGCTTAGGGTCATTGGTGGAATGTGATTTTGGTGGAAGATAATTTTTTTCTCAAGTCCTTTGCCAAAAAAGATATTGTCCTTCATTTACCTTCATCCATCTTGCCTTTAATTGTGATCAATTTCCCTATTCCCTTAACATGATGCTACCAACTCCATGCTTCACTATAGGGACAGTGTTCCCAGGGTGATGTGCATGAGCAGTATTGTTTCCACCAATTACAGCACTTACTGCCAAAGCCCAAAACTGCAATTTTGGTTTCATCAGATCAGAGACCCTTTTTTATCTTTTGGATAAGTAATGGAATTCAGGTTATAGTTGTCCAATGAACAGCTTCTCCAATCTAAGCTGTTTCTTTAGAGTTACTTTTGGCTGATTGATTCGACAACTGCTAATAAAGCTAATAATTAATAATAAAGTTTAAACTGGGCATATAATACTTCACAAATCTGAAGCACAGTGGATTACATAGCTTGAAGCTACATAGCATTCTCAGTAAAAAAAAAAAACAAAGAGTAGCTTTCCGTAAACAGCTGCTAGAAGGCAGTTTCCGCCATCCTTGTTGGGGTTGGGGCTGAAGCTGGAGGGAGCTGGGGTCAGGGGCAGTCTGGTGGTGTTGACACAGGAGCCTGGCAGAAATTCGCCGGTCCCAAGGTAATCAGGTTCTATCCAGACGAATCTGTAAAAAGAGTGTATAGTAAACATTAATCCTGTTGGAGGCCGACCTTACCCTTTGTGGCTGGAGGGTGAAAGGCTCAAAGCCGCTTTTGATTGGCCCGCTGCATTTTGACGCGCTTTCTTGCTGTTATTTAGTGGCGCTGGCCATGGTGCTGATCCTCTGCCGCGCTACGACAGCATCGCTATCCAAGGTGCTGAACCTCCACTATTTGTGTTTTGCTGGGTGAAAGAGGGGAGAAAAGCGGTTTTCTTTTGCATGCGTGTGGCGGTGTGTGCTCCATTAGCTCTGAGCCCCTGCCTGGCGATCTTTGGCTCCAGATGTGCATGTGAGAGACCATCTGCATTCCCAAGCTAGCTCCCAGATTTCTGCTGGACCTGGAACGAGAAATCCTGCAATTAAAGGAACCATTGAGGTACCCACACATTGGTGTCCTTGGCCTATGCCATCCACAGCAAGGGAACATAGTTGGTGACCAAGGTGAAGTGCTGCACTGCCAGGTAGTAGCGTAGCTCTTTGATAGTCCATTATATTGCAAGAGCTTCTTGCTCATCTGCAGCAGGTCAGTTTTCTTGATACATAGAGAACCGTGTGCTCCCCTCCTTCAAACTCCTGAGACAGGATGGCCCCCAGCTCCCTCTTGGAGGTGTCAGCTAAAGTCAGGGTTACAAAGCACAGGGTGGCTGGTGAGTGTTGTTTTCAGCTGCAGGAAAGCCCATTTGGCCTCCTCAGTCTACTGCACCTGGTCTGGTTACTTTTTTGTTGAGGTCTGAAAAGGGAGAGGCTATAGAGGAGAAGTTAGGGACGAATCTCTGGTAGTAACCCACCAAACTCAGAAAGACACATACCTGTTTCTTGGTGGTGGGCTGCCAAAGGCTCCTGAAGGTGGTGAAGGCTGTTTTGGGATTGGCATCCAGGGATAGGGCTAATTGCCAATAGCCTTTGATGAAGTTTGGCCTTTCCCAGCCACTGCATGAGGTCCTCCACACAAGGGAGGTGGGTGAGTCGAACTCTGAGATTTAGTTTTGCCTCTGGAAGTTAGTACAGAGCCAGAGGATTCCATCAGGCTTGGGCACCATCACAATAGAGCTAGACTATGGGCTGGCAGATTCCTCTATGATCCCCACTTTTAGCATTCGGTCTACTTCCTTTTCTATAGCATGACAACGGGCCTCTGGGACCCTGTATGGCCGCTGGTAAACCACCATCCTTGGAGGGTTTTGATCTCATGTTGTACCAGCTGCCTGAGCCCAGGGGTGGATGAAAAGACGTTGACAAACTAATCAATGAGCTCTGTGAGATCTTGCTGCTGGGCTGGCAAGAGATCTTCTCCCCTCCTGACCAGGGCATGCTCTTGGGGATCTGAGATGGCTCAAGCAAATGCAGACACAGAAGGCAACTATTTCTTTAAGATGTTAATATAATACAGTTGTCTGTGCACTTACCTGGCTGTTGAAGGTGATAATTCACAGGTCCAACCTGCTTGAGGACTTTATATGGGCCCTGCCATTTGGCCAGGAACTTGCTGGTGGTGTTGGGAACTAGGAGCATTACTTGGTGACCTGGTTGGAACTCCCGGGGCTAGGCAGGCCAGTTGTATACTCAATGTTGGTCTCGCTGGGCTGCATCCATGTGCTCACTTACGATCTGTCCCACTCTGTCAATCCTGAACGTAGTCAATCATGGATCGAACGGTGAATGCTGTCCTTTGCAGGCTTTACAGGCCATGTCTAATAGTCTGCAAGGTCACCGTTCAAACGGGAGCTCAAATGGGGTGAACCCATTTGACACTTGAGGTGTCTTTTGTTCGAAGAGGATGTAGAGAAGGAGGAGGTCCCATTTCCTTCCTTAATTGTCTACCACCTGGTGTAACATCCTCTTGAGGGTCTGATTAAACCACTCCACAAGTCCATCAGCCTGTGGCTGATACACGGACATCCTCAGGTGTTTGACCTGCAAAAGCTGACAAAGATCAGCCATTAGTCATGATGTGAAGGGTGTACCTTGGCCAGTCAGGAAGTCCCACATGACTGAAGAGCATGGGGAGCTACCTGACAATGTTACAGGAGGTGGTCTTCCAAAGTGGACGCGTAACGTAATCCATCATTACTGACTTCGGCAGTGTTCTGAAGAGATCCATGCTGACGCACTCAAAAGGCATGCCAAAGATGGGGAGGGGAGTAAGAGACATGAGCACTGGCTTATGGGTGGGGTGTCTGTTGATACCTGGGGCAGGCCCAGCAGAAGGCTTGGAACTGCGCATGCATTCCCAGCCAGGTAAAGCGGTCCTTTAGTTTTTCCAGTGTCATCACAATATATATATATAAGTTAACAACCTTCTGTAGCCCTGTGATTGAACCAGTAAGCAACCAGTGCCTAGCAAATTGATAGATAGACTACAGGCTACAAGTAACAAAATGTATGGGACCATGCTGCTTTTGCGGCAAAAACGGTCTCTCTCTCTTTCTTTGCCATCGTCTTTCTTTCATTTTCTGCCATTTTCTGTCTGTATTATTTTACACACATTTCTTGTTTTTAGCCCATTTCCTGGTTGTTAGGAGAGGCTTCTTATTATGGTAAAGGACAAGGATTAGCACAGTGAGCCTGGATTACAAGTTACCTAACATACAGTATCACAGTTCTATAGAATGGAATAAGCCAGTCGGCTGGGATCTATGTGTGTGTGTGTGTGTGTGTGTGTGTGGGCCTGTTTAGCTACCTGCAGTATGTTGAGACATACATAAAGCATAGTGCTATGTAAGCACTGTATAAATGTTCCCAGCTGACCAACTCTAAACATACATTAGAGCATTTTCTATATTAAGGATTTGAACACTGCATTGCAGCCGTGCCTCCATGCCTCCATGCAGAGTGATGAGTGATGCGTATCAGTGTGCACTGTAATGTTCCTGATACTCTCTCTAATGTGGGTCTGATGTGTCTGCTGTCTTGCTACAGCAGGAGACGTCTGCTGTGAATGAAGGGTGACAGACTGGGCTTGACTGACTGACAGATGCACACACACACACACACACACAATACTTGTCTTACTATTCTTGTGAGAACCTTCCATTGACATTACAACATTTGGTCCCCACCATGATGTAGACACACACACACACACACACACACACACACACACACACACACACAATCACAATACTTGTCTTACTAGCCATGTGAGAAACTTCCATTGACATTACAACATTTGGCCCTCACCAAGATGAGAACAAACAAACACACACACACACACACACACACCATATTATCAAAGACTACAGCAGTGAAAATCCCTACAAATCCATAGTACTACAGTGACTGTCAGCCACTTCTTGTTACTGAAAGAGCTATCAGGCTGTTTTGCCCTTCCTCCTTCCTCAACACACTCGAATACAATGCCAGTGTTTGTACCTTCAGAGTGTCAGTATAGAGATTGAGAGCTACAACAACAAGCTACAAGATCTTTTTTTTGTTACAAACTCACCCACATATTGAGTGTTCATGTTTGTGTGTATTAGCAGAGAAATATGGAATGAAATATCTGTTGTCTTTCCAGTGCTCTACCTCACCAGACTACAAAATACTGGACTTGTTCAAATGTGTCTCATTTCTTTTTTGTATTCAAGATGTTTGTAAATGTTTGAAATCAGATTTGAATGGGATTCAACCTCTGTTGTGATGCTGCTCCTCCTCCTCCTCCTCATCCTGACTAACCATTTCTGCTACCTACATATCATTTATTACTAGAAATTAGAGAAACAAAAAACTGCACAAGTAATATTTTATGGAAAAACACAGCTATTATCATTACATTTAGAAATGTTAACAGCAGGAGTTAAAGGTTATTGTAATTGTTGCTAGAAGCTTGCAGTCATGTGTCTCACTAAGCGACAGTGTTCAGTGTTGGCTATCCGATCCAGAGTGACACAGTCTGCTTGGCTGTGCACATCTGAGTGTGTGTATGTGTATGCATGTGTGCACAGTGTCCATTTGTGAAAAAGAGAGGGAGAGAAAATGAAAGAATGCCAGAGCGAGAGACATGGGGCATGTTTTAGACAATGCTATTTCTAAAAGGTCACATCTCTTGTAGTGTGAAATAGGGTTCTGCTTCTTATTCACATTGGTCCACCCCCTTTTTTTCCTCTCTCTGTCTCAAGTCATGAAGGTAAATATAGAATTTTTCTATAACTCAGAAGAATTCTGTAGCATACATACAATGTATAACCCTTGTCTGTTTGTCCAGACACATAACATTGATTTTTAATACATGTTCAAAGGTATGTAGACACTTGACCATGAGCCATATATGTGGACCTTCCTTCAACATATGACCTATATATCTGGACCTTCCTTCAACATTTGCCTGATATACTGTATATGGACCTAGCTTTAACATTTGCCCCATATATGCGGACCTAGATTCAATATTTGACGCATATACACTACCAGTCAAAAAAGTTTGGACACACCTTCTAATTCCATGGTCTTTCCTGATGTTTATTTCTTTCTACATTGTAAAACAATGCTGAAGGCGGCCGAAATCCACAATAATGTCCTTTGAACAGTTGATATTGAGATATGTCTGCTACTGATGCTCTGTAAAGCCTTCATAACGCCTCTAATCTGAGGTGCTGTTAATTGGTGATTTCTGAGGCTGGTAACTCTAAATGGACTTCTCCTCTGCAGCAGAGGTCAGTTTTGGTCTTGCTTTACTGGGATGGTCTTCATGTGAGCCAGTTTCATCATGGTGCTTGATGGGTTTTGCAAATGCACTTGACAATACTGTTCTTGCAAGAACTATTCCAGAACACCTGACCTTCGTGTCTTAAAATAACAACTGACTGTTTTTTGTTGTCATTACATATGGATTACTTAAGTCCATGTGTTATTTCATAGTTTTGAAATCTCCAGTATTGTTTTAGAATGTAGAAAATAAATCCCTAAACAAAAAACATTGAATTAGAAGGTGTGTCCAAATTTTTGACTGGTAGTGTATGTGGACCGTCCTTCAAAATTTGCCCCATATATTTGGACCTTCCTTCAAAATTTGCCCCATATATGTGGACCTTCCTTCAAAATTTGCCCCATATACTGTATGTGGACCTTCCTTCAACATTTGCCCCATATATGTGGACCTTTCTTCAACATTGGCCCCAGAGAATGTTATAAGAATGCTACAGCATTATGATGTACCTTCAGTGGAACTAAAGACCCAAGCCTGTTCCAGCATGACAGTCTCCAGACTGAGTCCATAAGGGAGATCCATGAAGACATTATTTGCCAAGGTTGGTTTGGAAGCATTCGAGTGTCCTGCACAGAGCCCTGACCTCACCCTCACTGAATACCTTTCAGATGAAGTGGAACACTGACTGCATCCCAGGACCTATCGTACTACATCAGTGTCTGATCACCAATGCTCTTGTGGGTAAATGATCACAAACCGCAACAGGAACATTCCAAAATCTAGTGAAAAGCCTTCCCAAAAAATTGGAGCACATCCTAACAGGATAATAACTCAATATTATTTATTGTTTTTGGATTATGATTAGGATGTTCTTTAATCCTAATCTTTTAACATATTCCTTTATTGATTCATTTAGTTTCCTTTCACGTTTTCTGGTGGAGGGTCACTGTGGCAACAAGCTCAGAATGTCAGGCCAGACTTCTCTATCTCCAGTCACAGATTCCAGATGTTCCATATGAGATTATAATCTCTCTAGCACATCAAGACCAGTACAGCGACTGTTACAGTGACAGCTGCCACTGATCTGTTTTCACATTGTCTTTTTCCGTCACTATTTGAGCAAAGTCTTTCCCTTCGTCTGAGACAACCTTGGCCTCAAACCTGGTGCTGATTTTCATTCCAGCTGTTTCTCACTTAGCTATGAATCATTCAGAGTGTGCTGCAGGTTCACTTCAGTTGGCATCAAAAGAACATCCCAGCGAATACTGGACACATCTCTGGCTTTGTCTCTCCATGAAAAATGAACCTAGGTGATGAGACCATGAAAGAATCTGACACTCATGCACCCAGATACCTCAAGCACCTACAGTGCCACCCGTATCAAATTTAGATACATATATACATGTATCTAAATACACGGATATATACACGGATTTTTACTTTCTAAAAATCCACAAAACACATGTAACCTATATAAGCATAAAGCAATGACCCTTCACAAACCTGCACAAGATTAAAGAGAAGATTGAAAACTTGTTGTTTCTCTTTGAATCCTAGGTTCAGCTATCAGAGAGATAGAGAGAGTCTTGTCTCTTGAACCCTGGCACAGATTGTTAGCACACCATCTGTGAACACTTCCATTAAAAAAATCACCACAGTTAGCCCAAAGGCACAGCCGCAGCCCAACCTCATGTAGTGCCTTTAATGTCTCTGGCTGAATGTCATGCACCCCTGCAGCCTGGACACTATGAAGGTTTCTAATCAGCAAAAGTAAGCTCAGCCAGAGAGATTTCGAAACACTTGTGGTTTCAGGCACATCCTAAAGGGAGATATTCACAGGGTTAAAGAGTTCCTCAGAGTTACAGCATCGATTGCTCAGAAATATCTTGTTGAGCTTGTACATGGTCTTGACTCTTACAGGGTTATTCCACAGGCTTTACCATTGCTCACATTATATACGAATCAGACTTCATTTTATTTTACTTTGCACTTGTCTTCTTGTTTTTCCCAACAGAACGTCAAAAGCGATTCCTCTGTGGTTTGCTAATGCAACTTGTATGAAATGAACTGCAAGGACACTGTCTAACAGAAATCATCATCTAATGATTCTGTGCACAGAAATGGATTCATCAATAAAACTCACTTTTTTCCCCCAAACACACACATTCCATAAAAGCTGTGTAATGTATTCAACAATGAGAACCGAATTACAGTGTATTCACCATCCTTCCATCATCTCTGCTGTTAAGAGGCAAATGCAGATAAATATGCTTGTATAAAAATGGAAATTAGAGGCTGTGTACATGCAGTACTGTACTCACTGAAACTATAGCTATCAATTATTTAGCATACTGGCAAAATGAAGCAGCGAGAGGAAATACATTTTCAACTGATATACAATCAGTTTACTGTGTACTAGCCGGTCAGATAAGAAAACATGAGGTAGAGCAGGATAACAAAGACTAGAATTTGTTAGTCAATCTTTAATAATACCATGTAACAAATGAATTTTTAGTAGTATTCCTATAACTATTTCACCTGTACGGGTGCTAAATCTGAAATATTTTACAATGAAAATGCTGATTTACGCTCTGAGGTTTCATCATCCTTACAGACATCTGCACTAATGTCATTAAAGAAAAGTACAAAATCATGCAATTGTAATGTTTTTCTAGAATGAAAGACAGAAAATATGAAGAAAAAATATACTGTAGTGCAACTATTAATGTCTGCCATCTATATTTTTAAAATGGTAGACAACGGTAGAAATGATGTCTAAGGACTAAGTACATGTCCAATATAACTTCTGACCACACAAAGAGATAAAGTAAAATATTCTTTAGCCATCTAAAATTATAAGATTCTTTGAAGTGAGATTTAACTACCTAAGGATTTTGTTGTATCTATTGAACTTCTTTGTCATGTCATACTTAACAGTGGTGATTAATGGCTTCATATGAAAATAGACACTCAGCAATTTGTAATGTTCCATAAGTATTTCAGTTTTTAGCTAGCCTTAAATCGCTTTTTAGATTTTCATACAAACATTGATATATTTACAGTAAATGGTGATGTCAAGAACTTCATAAACATGTGAAATTTTAAGGTGTTCTCATCAACTACTAAAATTCTGTGTAAGGTCATCCAACAGAGGTAAAAACATATACACACACAGCCAACAGTGTCCTGACTCATTTTAGATCAGATTTGAGGCCATAAAATAATTTATTTATTTATACTGTTTGAAAATCAGTCCAGTAAGTCAGTTTCCATACTGCTGGCGATTGAGAACGGCATTGTACTGGTAGAAAATGGTTAATCCACTCAATTTTTGCTTTTGTGTCCAGGACATTTGTATGTTTTTTTCATTTGAAAATGGGTGAATCTGCGTCTTTACTTTCACAAAAAGTCAAAAAAAGAGCATACATTTCAAAATATGTTGTTTTTTTTCCTTCACCCGTCAGTTGTGTTTCTGCCACAACATGGCTAGACAATTTATGGAATCGCTTGTAATCCTTAAATAGTAACATCTCTTCCTTAACAGCTCATCCAGGAGCCTCAAAGCCATGCTGCTCCATAATGGGAATAAGTATTAGTCTCCTGGCTCAATTGGTGTACCTCAAAGAGGATTACAGCAGCATCTGGACATTGCTGCAAGCCTTAAAGTGTGATGGGTGTAATTGGGTCACTTCAAAACGAGTCTCTGAGAATGTTTTACAATATTTCTCTGCTGTCATTGTCTTTGGGACAGCAGGGACACCAAGCTGCCCTACAAAAGGCAGGACTGGCCACAGAGTTCACTGTGGGGAGAAACTATGTCAAGAAAAATAAAAAGTAAAGAAATGTCCTAAATATATTGGGTGGTTGGAACATCAAGTTATAGATCCATTAACAGAACATAAACAAATCAAAGCCAGCTAATATTTTAATCCTTGGAGCGCTTAATATAATTGTTATTATTAGTGCTAAAAACGGCTAATAGAGCTAACAAGTTAGTTCTAGACTAAGGTCAACAGAAGTAGCTAGCACATGTCTACTGTTAAAGTAGTGCAGATTTAGATAGCTAGTTATCCAACTAATTGGTTCTATATGTGTTAAAGTTTTCACACCAGACGAGATAAGTATAGATAAGATATCTAAAATAGGCTTTACAGCTCCACGATTTGAGAAAATCGCCACCACCCTAAACTTGCCCCAACAATCTGACCCCTAATATCAGGTTCATGTGTAGTGTAAGAGTGTAACATTATAATGTTATACAGCTAAGCTAAACAGCATACATTAAATTACAACATAAAGAATAACTAGCTATAAAGTGAATATTTGTTTCACTTGTACTTTTGTCTATACCCACTTTATTCCTAATTAGGGTCACGGGGGCCTGCTGGAGCATATCCCAGCACACATTGGGCAAAAGGCAGGGGTACACCCTGGACAGGTCACCAGTCCATCACAGGGCCAAATATAGACAGACAACCACACACACATGGGCAATTTAGAATTACCAATCAACATACATGTTTTTTGAACTGTGGGAGTAAACCCTTGCAGGCATGGGGAGAACATGCAAACTCCACAAAGAAAGGCCTGTTTGAACCCATGATTCGAACACAGGACCTTCTTGCTGTGAGACAACAGTGCTAACCACTAAGCCATTGTGCTGTCCTGTACTTTTACTAAAGCTGGGTTCGGATTTTGCTAAATCGGTTTCATTGTCCTTACAGACACCTGCAGCAAGGTAATTAAAGAAAAATACCAAATCATGCAATTTTAATGTTTTTCTAGAATGAAAGACAGAAAATAGCAAGAAAAAAAATATATATTGTGGTGCAACTATTGATGTCTTCCATCTATATTTTAAAAATGGTAGACAGGGATAGAAATGATGTCTGAAGAGACCTAAAAGGGCAACAGAAAAGTGTTTTTTTTCCCCACCAATATCACTTCTGACCATACGGAGAGATATAATAAAATATTCCTTAGCCATCTGAAATAATAAGATTCTCTGAAGTGAGATTAAACTACCTAAGGATTTTGCAGACTGAGATGTCATTTCTGATGCCTTAGATCTCTGATATTTTATTTTCCCATCTGTGCAGAAGAAATATAATACTTCTGTGATTTCATTATAAGGAGCCTGATTTGATTTAATCATTTCCAATAAAGACGCAACACATCCAACAAGAGTTTACCTTTTGGAGTGATGGACATATTTTCAATTCACAGACAACTTTTTTTTATTTAATGGGTATGGTTAGTTGAAGGCCGAAGCTTTGTTTCTACAATGATGTTTAAGGTAGAAAGTAACTAGAACTTTATCTCTGTCTAACCTTAAGATTTACTGATCAGGTCAGGGTGAAGGCTTACTTCTGCCAGTTCCTGTTAATTGTTGCTGGAAAGAATGCAGAACGTCTCACACAGTTGTTTCTTTTTGCAATTCTTACAAAGAAAGAAAAATTAAACAGTCAGAAAACTCTGAGCTATACTCTATGCATCCGACATCAATATACTTGATCTTTATGTCACTTGAAATTATCTTTATATCATTTTAGTCAGTTGATAAGATTGTCCTTAGGCATGAAAGTAATAAATAAATAAGAAAAATAAGAAAAAAAAAAAAATAAAAAAAATAAATAAATAAATAAATAAATTTAAAAAAAAAAAATGGCCCTGAGATCCCACTTACAAATAGGGACTCCATCAAAGATGTGAAGAAAAATGTCTATTAAAACATTAAAAAAAAGTAACTAAAAGCATAATTATTATTATTATTATTATTATTAAAAGTATTCCTCCACTTAGTAATAAAAGCAACAAAATATTATTATTATTATTATTATTATTATTATTATTATTATATAATTGATTGTATATTTTTTGTGTTACTTTTTAAAATATTTTAATACATATTTTTCTTCATATCTTTGAAGGGTCCCTATTTGGAAGTTGGATCTCAGGGTCCTCAGGATCAAAAGTGAACTACTTTACAGGGTTGCAAGCTGAGAAGGAAAGGGCAGAAGGTTGTAATGGGAGTCGATGGACTGGAACGGTTGTAAATGTCACCTGTTTAAGCAATATTCAGCCCTGAGAGACCTGTAGTTCAATCTGTCCATTTCACACTCTGGGCAATGGAAACCAGCAGTCACGAGCTACACTGTCTTACGTTTTTCTCTCCTTCTTTCAATTTGTACTGTCGTGAAACTGTCAAAATGGAGAATACAGACTGACAAACATGGAGAATAATTGAAGGACTGGAGAATGCCCCTCTTTTTGTGTTCTTGTCTGATTTCGTGTCTAATGCGATTACAGTTACGGAGTCGGACGTGAAAATCCAACGGGATTTCCGTGAGTGGATGAAATGGCTGACATTTAATGGGACTAGATGCAGTTGCTTATCTGAACAGTTATCTTCCTGTTTCAAAAGCAAAATAATGCTGAGGATATAGACAAGTGCACTAGCTATCTCTGCCCACACACACACACACACACTTACGACACACACACTTGCCCTCATGTCACCGACTCAGTAGCAGTTTTTTAAATGCTGTCTAGAGATTCATTGTCTGCTCACTTAAAAAAAAAAAATCTAGTCTGAAATGAAGCGGTCATTTGTGTCGTTCATTTCTAAAGCAGAGCCGGAGATCTCCTCAGTGCAGAAACAACATAGCTAACTGCAGTCCATTGTTTACCTCTGGTACTTTTGTGTAAATTGTTTTTATATAAAAAAAAAAGGTGAAAGCTCAAGAGCTGGTGTAGTCTGGACTCGTTCCTCGACTGCGTCTCTACAATAGTGAAAAGGCGACCATTTTTTGGGGAGTCGCCAAACAATGGAGTGAAGAGCTTGTAGGACACTGTTGCTGTGCTTTAGTTTAAATTTTATTGTTCCTGTGGACAGATGTTATCTTTGACCTGACAGATTTTCTCTTGTAAATAAATTTAGCTATGGACACAGACAAAAACTCAAACTCAAAAGAGTGCCAAAGAGCTGGAAACCATTGAAGATGGAAAAACATTTGTAAATATATACCAGCTCTTGAGTATTTTCTGAGGTCTAATATGGTGAAAAAAGTTTGTACACCCCTGTCAACCTAGTGCCCCATCATGTAACACCACTCCAGATTTTTTCTCCAGTCAGATTCAGAACAATTCATTGTTTTAGTTTTCCAACAAAAACATTAGTTAGAGCTTTTAGTTAGAAAATTAGTTAAGCTTAAACTACCGACAAATAGGTGGACTAGAGCCAGGGTGTCTAATCTTATGCAGAAAGGAGCTGGTGTGGTTGCAGGTTTTCATTCCAACCAAACAGAGTCTATTGAAAAACCAAGATCTGATTAAAATGATGAAATCAGACATGGATTCTGCTTGATTGGAATGAAACCCCTGCACTCACGCTATCCTCTTTTTTTTTGGATCAGATTGGACACATCTGGACTAGAGCCCCATCCAGAGTCCAATCTGTAACATGAATGAATTCATTCTGTATCAATAGAGTTTATACTGTGAAATATACCTGAAAATATTTTATTCATTTTTAGAGCTTATTTCCACCCAAACTTCTACTGAAAATGCTTACAATAACATGCCAGTATTGTAAAAAAATAAATATATATATAAATATAAATATAAATATATATATATTTAATCTTAATGAGATGTATCTTTCTGTTCCTCCTCCTGTAGTAAATCTTCTGGATTTGACAGGAGCTTCATATCCGAACGTCTGCACACAATCTTGGTTTTAACTCGTCACTGCGTGTGAACACCATGATAAATACGGTCCATAGAGATTTAATTCTTCCGAAGCTTTTTGTTGTTCATGAGGCCCAGGGGTATAATTTTATGCCTGAATGCCATGCTTAGTAATAGCTAATGCTGTTTATTCAGCATGTGGCAAAGAGAGGAACAGTGACTGAGAGAGAAAGGGATGTGGGGAGGGGGGGATTAATTAAAAAAAAAAAATAGTAGGCCATTTTGAAGAGGAAGAAAACCATTGAAAAGCTATTGACAAAAAAGAAGAAGAAGAAGAAGAAGAAGAAGAAGAAGAAGGTAACAGAAGATCTTGAATAAACGGATATTGGTCAGGCTTATATGTGTGTCTCTTCATTTTTGACCTAAATGTACAAAGCCCCTTCTCCTTTTAATCTGACAGTAACACTCAGCTCTCTCAGTCAACCAGAACAGGGCACGGGACAGAGCATTAAAATCATGGAGCTACAGACAATCTTTAGAGTCGCACTGCGTTTAAAGCTCAGCTGATAAACAGAAAAAAGCGTGTTTTTCCCCCTCTTTATTCTTCCATGAGCAGCCACATGTACGGGTATCTGACTAATGGAGTTCAGGTGTTGCTGCAGCATAATAAATTGTGCAGTAAATTTTTATGACTTCTCTCATACATCGAGTAAAATTTCAGAAATGAAAGAGCCCAAAGGAAAGAGAATTCCTCTCCTCGCTTCTATCATGTATTACCATGTAACCAACAAGACAAAAAAACATCAATCATCTGTCTGTTATGATTGCATGTTTGCATTACGGAAAATTCTGCGCAACAAACAATATACGTGATCATTTTTTTCCCACTATCTTTGATGGAATGAGACAGAGAGAGAGAGAGAGAGAGGGGGAGAGAGAGAAAGGTGGGGGTTGTCTTTACAGAGGCAATAGAGAGTGAGAGAGTGGGGGGGTTGTCTTTACAGAAGGAAGAGAGAGAGAGAGAGAGAGAGAGAGAGAGAGTGAGAGAGAGGTGTCTTTATAGGAGGAATAGAGGGAGAGAGAGAGAGAGTTGTCTTAATGGGAAGAATATAGATAGAGGGAGAGAGAGAGAGAGAGAGAGAGAGAGAGAGAGAGGGGTGTCTTTATAGGAGGTATAGGGAGAAAGAGGGAGAGAGAGAGGTGTCTTTATAGGAGGAATAGAGGGAGAGAGAGGGCTGTCTTAATGGGAAGAAGAGATGGGGGGTCTTTATAGGAGGAATAGAGAGAGAGAGAGAGAGAGAGAGAGGTGTCTTTATAGGAGGAATAGAGGGAGAGAGAGTTGTCTTAATGGGATGAATAGAGAGAGAGAGAGAGAGAGAGAGAGAGAGAGGTGTCTTTATAGGAGGAATAGAGGGAGAGAGAGTTGTCTTAATGGGAAGAATAGAGAGAGAGAGAGAGAGAGAGAGAGAGAGAGAGGTGTGTCATAATGGGAAGAAGAAGAAGAGAGAGAGAGAGAGAGAGAGAGAGAGAGAGAGGTGTCTTTATAGGAGGTATGGGGGGAGAGAGGGAGAGAACAAGAGAGAGAGAGAGAGAGAGAGAGAGAGAGAAAGGTGTGTCATAATGGGAAGAAGAGAGAGAGAGAGAGAGAGAGAGAGAGAAAGGTGTGTCATAATGGGAAGAAGAAGAAGAGAGAGAGAGAGAGAGAGAGAGAGAGGTGTCTTTATAGGAGGTATGGGGAGAGAGGGAGAGAACAAGAGAGAGAGAGAGAGAGAGAGAGAGAGAGAGAGAGAGAAAGGTGTGTCATAATGGGAAGAAGAGAGAGAGAGAGAGAGAGAGAGAGGTGTCTTTATAGGAGGAATAGAGGGAGAGAGAGTTGCCTTAATGGGAAGAATAGAGAGAGAGAGAGAGAGAGAGAGGTGTCTATAGGTGGTATAGGGAGAGAGAGAGAGGTGTGTTAATGGGAGGAATAGAGAGAAAGAGAGAAAGAGGAAGTCTGAGCAGGCTGAACAAAGTCCTTTAATAAAGCAGTACCAAGAGAAGCGTGCAGTTTCACATAAACCTTCCCCTGAGCCACTTAATAATCAACGGGCCTCTGCCTCACAGCTAAAGCTCTCACACTGCAAACCCAATATTGAGCTTCTTGCTGAATGAATATTATGTAAATATAGTTGTTGAAAGGGAAAAGTAAATAAAAGGAAATCTGTTACAGAAATTTTAAATTGGTTTCAGCTACTGTGAACTTTAGAAGATCTGGATTAAGCCTACATGCTACGAGAAGGTCGACGCTTGTTTTGCTTGTAGAAGTGGAATTTGATCAGGGTGTTTTAATAAACAGTAAACACTCGCTCTTAATCAGATCAGGCCAGGACTCGTGTTTCCTCGCCTGCACTCGCTGCTGTGACATTGCAAGCAGGAGGCACACTCACTGCATTAATTAATGGGCTCCTTCCTTGCTTTCTGCTGCTGTGTTTGGTGGGTTGCTCACTTGCAGGTGTGTGTGTGTGTGTGTGTGTGCAGACAGGTCAGAACTGAAATTTAAAAGGCTGAATTTAGCTTTTGGTTGTGTGACAAGAACCTTTATTATTTCTTTCATGAACTCTGTTAACCCTTATTTAATCTTTAAAAAATATTATTAAAAAATAAAAAATAAAAAATAAATTTAAAATAATAATAATAATAATAATAATAATAATAATAATAATGATGATGATGTTAAAAAATTATATAAATATGTATAATAAAATAATTATATAAATAAATAATAGGTGAGATAATTTTTAATCTCCCGAGTGACTCAAAGGTGATTCAAAGTGTTTGCTTTCACATCTGGAGTTCATAAATTAAAATCCCCATGACTGCCACAACCGTCTGTGGCCTGGAAGAGCAAGAGAGCAAAAATGGCTGTGCTTTCTCTTTCAATCCCAGCAAAACTAGCCAAACGTGTGCATCTGTGAGTTGATGCATGTTGAAGGAGGGATATAGCTCTTACCTCAGAGTGTTATACAGCTCTGTGAGGATGCAGTTGGCTGACATCATGTGTCTCGGAGGAAGCACGTGTTAGACTTCACCCTCCCTGGTTTGAAGCTGTCATATGATCAGGGAGACCAAGAGGGAATTGATGGATGGAAATTGGCCAAGGCAAAATTAGGAGGACAATCGGGAAAGCTTTTTTTTTTTTTTATGTATTTTAGGGCATTTTATCCTGAGAATATACAAATGAAATAAAAGTTTTGGAATAATAAATCATTGTAAATAATAATAATTTAAAAAAATAAATAAATAAACATTTGTAGTCAGTGTCATATCTGCCATCAGTAGGACTCTTAATCATATGATTTTTTAAATATTTTTTTATTATTATTTTTTATTGTTTGAAGCATGCAGAGCTCACTTCATGAGATACGACTTCAGATATCAGACACTGATTTTTTTTTCTTTCCATAACATTAACTAGATATATGAAATAATGTGTGAATATCATTATACATTTTCATATGTATAATGATAGCATAAAGCCCAGATATCAACATTTTGATGATTAAAATAATCAAGTGTAAGGCCATAAATTCTAGCAAAATCTTATCAGTCTGTTATCATTGATTAAATTAATGGAGCATGGAGTCTATCAAATTGTTGCGACTTCATAAACACTGTGAATATTATATTAAATTACGGATAGCTAGAGTTATATATACTTGTCGTCTTAAATATTTTGCTATTAAATAACTGCATTGTATAGTGAAAGGTCTTGCAGCACTTCTGACTATTTTGTGCGACTGCAAGCTGATGTTAGAGCAGCGACGCTTAATAAATCTATTTAAAAGACAAGTCGACAGCTGCACGAGTCCCTTGCCATCTTCAGTGAGTTAGATGTTAACGTCAGTGATTGAAATCAGCACATTAAAAAGACCTGTCATGACTGAAGCAATATTAATTTGATTGCATCATTTGATGTCCTCCATTGGCTGGTGCACAAGCAGAATTCACATTTGCTCATGGTGGGACGAGTGGAGCAGATTTGATTTGACGCTTTGGTCACAGTAATAAGGAGCTGAATGGAGAGGGGGGAATTACTGGTAGGCTAGGATCAAATCAGTGCATCAGTATGCGTCTGAGCAGAGCACAGAGAGCTGACTTCAAAGATAGATGAGGAAATGGGGGCGGCTGGGGAGAGGAACAATGGAGGAACATTGTGGAGGAGTAGAAGTGCATGTTTGAAAGCATTTTTATATATACACTGTGTGTTTTTATCTTGATGAATGGAGGTATGAGTTGAAATGGTGATGCTTGGAGTTAATGGAGACGTTTGCGTTTAGGGTTTAGTGCTTAAATGTTTGTGATCAGTGATACATGGTTGTGGATCTGTGGTAAATGGTCAGGACTTGGATTGAAGGCAATAGGATTGGGATTAACTCTTTTTTACCAGAGACCAAAAAATGGAATTTCCTTCTGTTTAGTTGAGTCCATGTTCATCCTAGAATGTCTTTATGCCACTCCACATTGGTGGTTAATGGCTCATATGAAAGTAGACACTCATGGCTTTAGGAATTTGTATTTCTCTACTGACCTAGCCTATTCATGAAAAAGTTTTCTTTCACACAAATGCTTATATCTTCAGAGTAAATGATGAAATTGAACTTATTTCTGCTAGCTGCCTTTTATTTTATTTTATTTTATTTTATTTTATTTTATTTTATTTTATTTTATTTTATTTTATTTTATTTTATTTTATTTTATTTTCCTGAAGCCAAGAAATTGATGAATGTATTTGTGTCATTTTGTTGTTTTTGCTTTTCTGCTTTTCCCTAGCATTCTATTGTCAATATATTCATAGATAAGCCCCCCCCAAAAAAAAACAAAAAAAACAAATATGTTTACTATATTTTTTTACACAAAGGTTTTTTTTTACACAAATCTTCAAAGTAAATGTTGATATCAAACCCTGAGACACCCCAAGTTCTTGTTCATAAGCATCTAAAATTTGAAGGTGTTATCGTCAACCACTTAAATTCTGTGTTGTGTTATTTTAACAAAGGTAAAAATATCTCACACTGAAAGCCAACAGAGTCCTGACTCATTTTATATCAGACTTGCAGCCATAAAATAACTCATTTGTTTACACTGATTGAAAATGTCCATTTCTGTTCCACCGCTAGAATGGAAAGCTAGAGTACTGGTAAAAAAAAAAGGGTTCAAGCATCAAGTTTGGGGTTAAGAGGTTCATAGATGAGGTGCATGGGTTTACAAAGGTAAAGAGACGTGTGATTAGGGGCTGAGGTTGAGGTTTAGATGTTTGCGGTTAGAATGTTTGACTATGAATGAGGCTTATGATTAGGCGTAATTTATCCTTGACATTTATATTCATATTCATATGCAGAACATTCTTTAGATGTCACTATATTGATTTTTACCAAATAAATTAATTGGCTCATATATTGGTATTTAGAGCTATTCTCTAAATAGATATATAGATCTATATAGATCTTTATAGTTGGAGTTTAGAGGTTTATTATTGGGGAGCAGGGCCATGGCTGATGTTTATGACATTCATGTTTAGACATTCCTGAAGTTTAGAGGTTCCTGATTGGGATTAAGAGTCATGAATCATATTTTTACATTCATTTTGGAATTTGGAACTTTATGCATTCGTGACTGAGGTTTATGTTTAGGGTTTAGGGCCAAGTCTAATTTCGTGTGCTGATGAACGGTATTATGACCATATCTACCATGCTTCTGCTTTTTGGCTGAGGTTTATGTGTTCATGGTGGATGTTTAGAGGTATGGTGGTTGGCTTTGAGCTGTTGGTGGTGTTTGTGATCATGTTTTTAGAATAGAGGTTTACGGCCTGGATGAAGTTTATGGACAAAGATAATGTTTAGGCATTCGTGATTGAGGTTTAAAGGTTTATGGTTGAGTTTTGTGGTCTTGCTGGTGTTTATGGTTGAAGGGGTCATGTTTGGTTATGTACTGTAAATACTATTTGTGAGAGAGAGAGAGAGAGAGAGAGAGAGAGAACTTGTACTTAGTATAGACCTACTGGACTGCGAGGGCATGGAAATGGATGTCAGTCTTGTAATCCAATCTTCTGGATGAGGCAAATCAAATTACCCTGACTAGGTGGAGGAAAAAGAAATAGAGAAGGGGGAAGGGGAGCATGAGAGGAAAAAAAGGGGCGAGATGGAGAGAAAGGAAGGAATAATCGTTATAACAGGAAAAGGCAGAGAAAGAAAAAAAAATCAATCCTCGTACCAAGGACACGGGCAGAATGAAGTAGCAAAAAGGTCACAGGACCATGAGTTAGAGAACTAAAGCATCACAGAACAGAAAAGAGAAATATTATACCTGGAAATCTTCCATATGGGAGGTCAGAAAGGGGGATCATAATGTTCATTTTCCTCACTCCATCCCTCTATCTCAAACAAAGGCATTAAACTGGTTGCTAAAAAGCAGCAAATTAATCTTCAGTTTGCTGTAATAAGCCCTTAGTCGCAAAGGAGGTCTGTGCACCCTACCTCCCTCACACACCTCCCTCCCTCACCCGCCTTCCTCACCCCACACCCCCACCGCTGTTCTTAACTGCCTCTGAAATAGCAATCAGCCACTCCCGCACTGAAACGCTTAGGATAAGACTGTGAAACTAATTTCTTTCACAAGCTCAGGGGAGTGTGTCTGTGTGTGTGTGTGTGTGTGTGTGTGTGTGTGTATGTAGGATGATTGTGTGTGCATGTCTGCAGGTGCACAAGCTGAGAGCAAGGTTCCATTGACAGGGTTGGCTTTTAAAAGAGCGTAAATGTCAAGATGTGGATGCAGATTTTTAACAAAGAATAAAAACGGTGGATCTTCGGTGTAAATGAACGCTTTTCCCGCTGAAGCGATCGCACAAGTGGGTTGATCTCGAAGGCAACACAACCCAATTATTTTTGGCTTTATGAAGTTTGATGATGAATAGATTCTTTTCAGCGATTTGTTCGGTAATCAGGGAGCTTGTTCGCTCTGAATGTGCAAGTGAAGTATAATTGGGAAAATCTGCATTCTAAATCAAATTAACTTTCAGGAAGTTCAGGCACGGTGCGAAGTCAAAGAAGACGGAGGAGTTTTGTTAGCGTGCGCATTTCTTATTCTTGTTTGGATCTTTTGACATTCCGGGTTCCTGGAAATCAGGTGACATTCATGTTTTTCGATGCAGACGTTTTCTATGTATTGAATATCATTAGCAATGGAGATGAACCTCCTATTTAGCCTGAACCACTTAAGATGGCACAGAGCATTCAGGATATTTTTGTCTGGGTTTGCCATTCTGAAAAGCTGTGCACCTGAGTCGCAACCATTTAATGAATATTAATGCCTGTGTCTGTATAAAATAAAACATTATACTATAATGTTTCTATGTCATACACTTCCAAAATTTTTATTTACAATCTTTTACGTCAGTCTTCAGCCAGTACATGGTAATATACAATATAATTTAAAAACTAAGATCTGCAAAGGTCATGTATAAAGTCGAAACATATATAAATAAACCCTTAAGCTGTGTTTAAATGAATACATCCTCTCTCTCTCTCTCTCTCTCTCTCTCTATCCTGACATGGTGGACTGAAAAACCTAAAAGCATTCCTAGTTTATTTACCTTAGTGTTGTGTCTCAAATGTTATGCCTACTATGCATCATTCTAGACACATACTAACTCTTTTTCCTATTATAGTTAGTCTTTTTAATTTTTCATTTAAATTTATAGCATTTAGCAGACACACTTATCCAGAGTGACTTACAGAAGTGCTTTGAAATCTATACCAATGAATACATCTACACTGGTTCACTAGAACACAGACAAAAATAGTCTGAAAAGGTCTATTTGGAGGTAATATAACTAGAAATATTTTAAATAATATTTTATAAAATATATTTGAATTTTTTTCTGAAGTGCTATTTTTAGGTAATTCAGGAAAACTTAGGGGCTTCAAACCTTCATAGCTACCAAAAAGGTCTGTTTTGTGTAGTAGCTTCCTAGATTTTCAGGATTAGTACATAATTTTAAAACATAAGCTCAAAGTTTTTTTTGATTTGGGACACAACCCATAAACATTTTACATGTCAACTTAGAAATCTGGCAGCCCATCTACAGAGTGTTGATTTCAAATTTTCCCTGATGTGAACAAGATACACAGCTATTGTATGAACAGTAATCCCCCATGTTACTGCTGCTTCTGCAAACGCACCCAAAACCATGCATCAAGTATTATTCAAGTCTAGACGCTAGATTTTATTATATCTCTACTGGATTGTTTAATCAATGCGAGGAATATTAATAATAAAATATTCAAATATTGCAGTAGTTTTGGTCGAAGCTTGGGGTCATAGAAAATTCAGAATGTCCATTTAGGTTCATTTGCCAGGATCCTGTGCAGTGCAACATGGACTAAATGTTAAATGGATAGAACTATCCATCTAGAGAATTGTCTGAATTCCAGACGCTTCCAGCTTCAGTGTTTTGCTACAGTAAAATAAATATCATGGAGACAAAAATGGCCGGCCAGAACTCCCAGTCCCAACAACCACCTCAAGTCAAGAAGCTTTTATTGTAATTTTAAGTTTAGTAGCCTTGATTTGTCACATATACATTACTGCACAGTGAAATTCTTTCTTTGCATATCCCATCCTTTGAGCGTTGGGGTCAGAACACAGGGTCAGCCATGATACAGTGCTCCTGGAGCAGGGGAGGTATGGGGCCTTGCTCAAGGGCCCAACAGTGGCAGCTTGGCAGTGCTGGGGCTCGAACCCCGATCTTCCTATCAACAACCCAGAGTCTTAACCACTTGAGCCTCCACCCAAGCATCTAAATGAACCGTTTTCTTCTGTTTTTCTTTGTTTCCTGGTTTGTTCTCTGGAACTCTACCTAATTTTATGATCTGTTTCTATTAAACTTGCATCCACTTTCCAGAGTCTGCATCCTTGATGCTTCATAAATGTCTTTTGATTTCAACGTGGCAAAAAAGCCATGCTCTTGTTTTATTTAGACAGCAAGAGGAGGATGCAATGACATGTTCATTACTCTCAGATGTTTTATTCCCTGCTCTATATGCATTAATATTTTTAGTAGAAGACTATAGATATCTGTGCGGTTTCACTGTATATGCTATTGACAGAGATTTGTTGCCCAAATTTAGTTTGTCACTGCTATTAATCCATTGCGATAGGCATCACCCTCGATAGTTGCCACCCAAAATGATATAAAAGTCAGCTTGTTTGTGTGGGGTAACAATGAGAAGGACATTGTGCACTGGCTGAGATTTGCATCAGAAATACTGCTGATGAATATTCAGCAGAATTGCGCCTCTTTGATATTCTCTCTAACACGGGGTCTGTGTGCTTTAATTGGAAGAGCCATATGAATATGTAGGAGTGGTCTCCTGCTGAAACACTGCAGTGATAACAGCGCATACTACAACACGCAATTTCTCTCTCTTACCATCGCTTGTGTTTTTTTTAAACCTACAAAATCTGGCATCGCAGAGAATAATTTCAAGGAAATTTAGAATTATATCCACGGTAAGTGGAGGTAAAGATAATAGAAAGGATATCCAGTAATTAAACACATTCAATGCTTCGTCATTACAGCTCCAGCTACTACTTTTCTCCTTCTATCTTTCTTTATTCACGATTCACGATTATGCATTTTTTTTCTGGCCCATATTTTCGCACAAACTATTGTATACTTTAAATACCTGCAAATACTCACTGAGAAATATACAGAAAGCCACTGCACCTGTGGGGGAGTGTGTGTGTGTGTGAGAGAGAGAGAGGGAGAGAGAGAGAGAGAGAGAGATAGTGAGAGAAAGAGAGAGGGAGAGGAGAGGAGAGAAGATGAAGAGAGACTGGTAATTGGGCTGGGAGTTAGAGACAGGTTGACACATCCTACCAGACGAATCCACTTTGCATGCTGTCAGCTTCTCTACCTCTTCCCTCTCTTCTTCTATCTCACTCTTTCCTTCTCTCTCTCTCTCTCTCTCTCTCTCTCTCTCTCACACACACACACACACACACACACACTCCTGCTTAGTATCTTTGCAATGTCTTTGCCTCTGCATATGTCATGTCCCACCCCCTCCTCTCTCTCTCTCTCTCTCTCTCTCTCTCTCTCTCTCTCTCCCTCCCTCCATCTCTTTCTGCAGGGTTCTGACTTACAGGTGATTCATGAACCCCCATCTTCCATTAAGGATGAATTATGATCCTTCACATCTTCTCTCTTCTTGTTCACCAGCTCTTACAGAGTCTCGGAGACGTCTCACTAATGTCTCCTCCAGGCTACTGACAGAACACAAAAAGATGCTGTAGATCACCAGTGAACATACCCCTAACCCAGCTACCCTAAGAATACTCTTCAGAGCTTTACTTGTGTATCTGTAGAACACTAGTTCAGAAACACTTTCATGATTTTGCATAATCATAATGAATAACAATTATTGCTCAGACATGTTAGTGCTTAACTTTATAGAGGAAAACAAAAACAGTGACATCATACAAAGCATCTTAAAGTATCCTTAAATTTATATTTAATTCATACCTGATTCAAGGTCAGGTTTACTTTGTCAAATGCTTCCAGAATACATAGCAAATGTCTGTGTGTGTGTGTGTGTGTGTAAATTGCATGTTCTCCCTGTGCTTCTCTTTTGGGTACTCCAGTTTCCTCACCCAGTCCTAAGGCTGTATGTTAACTGACATGTCTGAATGCTCCATTGAGTGTGTGATTGTGCCCTGAGATTGTGGCCCATGTCCCCTGGGATAGACTACAGGTTCCTTGTGACCCAGTGTTGAATAAGGGGTACAGAAAATGGATGGCTGGAAGGATGGATGCTACAGTGTTATAATCCTAATGATGGCTTGTTTTATAAATTTGTGTTTAAACACTATTATGTTTGTGTAAGACAATGATAGCTTGCTTGAGAAACATCCTGGGTGGCACCATGGCACAACTCCAGGGTCCCAGGTTTCATCAAGAGCTCGGGTTACTGTCTGTGCGAGAGTTTCTGTGTATGTTCAATATATGTCTGTGTAGTTTTCTTAAGAACAAACTCTATTCAAGTCACATCAGTGTGTCATCTCCGTAATTCAGTGTAGTTTATTCTCTTGTTTTACTTACCCACACACAAATGATTTATATTTATAAATTCCTGTTTGGATGAGCCTGTGACTTAGGATAGTTTGTGACTTAGGACAGTTTTTTGCTCAGCCTGGATGTAAAGAGTGTTTAGCTGCTAACCATTAATGAAGGTGTTCCTAATAAAGTGGACAGTGAGGGTATATAGTCTAAGACCAGAACAGCAATAATACCCATGTACTGTTGAGTGAACTACAATCAATATTAAATGGATGGTTTTTTATTTGTTCAGTAGCAATGGGAAGAAGAGTGAACCTGAAACTTGGCACACATACAGTATAAACATATCAAGCCCCATGGAGCAACATTTCAGCCATTACTACAAAAAAGGAAAGAATATGGCATAACTGTGAGTCTGCCTTGAGAGGGTACCAAAAGTTAGTGTGTGGGTAAAAAGGGATTAGTCAGAGGACCAAACAAGAGACCAAGCGGAACTCTCTGTATGATGCTACCAGCACAATGCCTCACTGTGGGGATGGTGATGAACAGTGTTGAACTTTCTTCCACATTCAGTGTCCAGCTCAATTATCCATTTTGTTCACAACAGATCATAGAATGAATGTCAATGTCAATGTATAATGTTAAAGATTTCATTTCATTATCAACAGTTACATTATGTAATGTCCAGTGTCACCCAAATGAGGATAAGTCTGGTTCCTCTCAAGGTTTCTTCCTCATATCATCTCAGGGAGCTTTTCCTGGCTACCGTCACCTCAGGCTTGCTCATTGGGGATAAATAGTAACTTAAATTTAAATTTAACTTAAACTTTATCATATATAATCTGTCTCTATGCTTCTGTGAAGCTACTTTGAGACAATGTCCATTGTTAAAACAAATTGAATTGAAAATTGAATTTCATGGCTTGCCATTTTATGAAAAAACCAAGACGTGTGGACTGCCTGAGCTCTGGTTATCCACGGAACAGCTTTTTCCATTAGAGCTGTGGAGCTCTTCAGCTCCTTCAGCGTTAAGTTAGGCCTTTCAAAAAATGTGGAAACCTGTAAGGAAGGGTGAATACCAGTAAATAACATAAATGTAAAGAAAAACCTAATCATGGACTCTCTTTAAATGCTGTTGGCATTGGAAGTCTAGACATGTAGTGAGTATTTAATATGAAACCAACTTTATGGAATTAAACATTATCATTTTTTTTGACATACCAAGCTAGAATTTTAATAGTTAGAAATGGGCTTCTCCAAATATAATACCTGCTCTCCGGGTGTATTACTGTAACGCGTATATCGCCAATCATGACTTGAATTTCAGGCTTCTGTAAATCACATTGTGTTTTTGCATAGTACAATGACAAATGGTACACTCTTAGACAAATAATTCTTCCAGGGTTTTAAAGGGCTCATGCATAATTGTGTTTTTTTTAGCTTTGTAACATAGTACTAGAAGTGTTACCTTTTTGTCTGGAGTACAGACCAAAATTAGAAATTCCTACTTTAACTAAATCCACATAAAGTATATGTTTTTGTAAATGTGCTTTATTAACAGACAATTCAGATGGATTCATTATCAATTAACACACAAATTAAGACACATGCTGATGGCAACAAGAAATAAACAAAACCAGTTTGTTCATAAATAACCAATGCCTTGGTCAATATATAGCCAACAGGCACTTACAGGACAATTATTGAAGGAGCAAGGGTTTAAAGGTTTGAGCTAAAGTACAGACAGGTTTTCCATTATCTCCACACTGCCTGCAGTGTGTCTGTGGGCTGTGTGTTGATCTTGTCTCTTGTTGCTCTCAGCTGTCACACTTGGAGAGATCAGCTGTTCAATTTATTTATTGCAGGACTGAAGAGCTCCCCACAGCCATGACCTGTGGCCATTTACTTCTGATTGATAGTGACCCTAACAAATAGTGCGCTTGCCCAAGGGAAGGAACTGTGTCTCTGGTTAAGCTACCCCCTCCTACTCCTTTTTTTTTTTTTTTTTTTTTTTTTACCAATCACATTCAACATCTACTACTACTACTACTACTACTACTATTACAACACACACACACACACAAAAGTCGTCACTCTCTCTTTCTTCACATGATTGAAAGCTGGCTATGTGATGGCATCTGGTCAGACAGCAGTAAGCCTATTGCCTCATTCTGACATAAACAGCATCACTGCTCACTCCAACATGAAGCATTATGATAAAGAGAATGCTTACAACATTTGCACACACAAATACACCCACAAGCTATAATAGCACTCGAGTTCCTGGGGGAGCGACTTGTAGGTCCAATGATATATGACTAGTCTAGTGATCAGCCCTTGGGACAAATTTGTCCAGACCCCAAAAAGCCAGAAGCACATCACTCATGTCCCAGCATGCAACTGCCTTCCCACAGAGCCTGTGTTCTCCTCATCCTCCTCATTAATAAGTTAGCAACGCATACAGAGGCAACACATAATTACACATAAGAAGTGCTTTATGGAAAGCACAATGAATTCAGTACTGGTAGTCTATTTTCACTTCATTGCATACTCTCAATTTACTGGGGATTACAGGCGAAAATGGCCTGATATTAATTTGTCCTTCGTTGTAAATCTTTCTAATTACTGAATATGTAAATAGCTGTGATGATAAAATGCCCAAAAGGCTTTGTTTACTGACTGCACAGATTTTCATGTAATGAAAACAGAGGGGGACCTATTTACAGCAACATTTATAAATAACCACAGAGATAAATGTGATAAATACATTAGTCATCTATGCTAACGAGCAATGCATATATCATCATTCTGGCAACATTTGAGCCTTTTCATGCACATCACTATCATTTTCTGCACCATTAAACCTGAAAATAAATTAACACTTTTGTCCATTGCCAAAGTGTTTCCCATCTGTCTCACTAACAAATCCTGTTCCACTGGGAACTACTTTTAAACAATGTGTATAGTAGATATAATAATAGAAAATAAAGGGAAACATTATCTGACACTCCCCATAGGGTTAAAGGTCATTTAAGCAGAATATCATTCTCTGACAATACAATGGTCAATGTATCATTTTATAGAATTAAAATTGATTGGGTATGTGGGAGCTTAGTGGTTAAGGTGTTCGCTGGGCCCTTAACCCTTAATTGCCCTAGATAAGGTCATCTGCCAAATGACAGAAATGTAAATGTAAATTCAGGCCGTAAACTGATAAGAGACTATAGTCATACAGGCATGCTGTCAAGGGTTGCAAGACCAAGACCAGCAATTGTTCATAAATCAGTGCTACCACTGAGATCGCTATAAACCGTCACATAACAGCTGTGGAAATCTCATTGTTTCCTGGTTATCAGCTTCATTGTAGATGACTTGACATGTAACCATTTAACGATATTTTTTCTCAAAATGCTTTATAAATATACTATACATCTTTACCAGCATCCTTCTTTGCTACAAGTTTGATTTTTCCAATCATGGATGCAGCAAGTCTGCCTGAATTGTGTCAGCGGGTGAGGGCCACTTAGCTGGAGAGCAACAGCAGCAGGTGACATTCATGAACTCTACCCCAACCCAGATCACTAACCAACCTCCACAGCTCTCGACTCCCATCTCATGCTGATGCATCCCCAGTAGCCAGGCCAGAAAAGTGTAATGGATTTCTGCTACAGTCCTCCCTATACTTCTCCAGTCAAGAGGAAACCTCCAAGTCCACCAAGATGCCTAGGTTTATAAACCTGTTTATGGGCAATGCACTCAGCTGGGGTACTACTGTAAGTTAAAAGGGAGGTGAAGTTATCAGAATCTATAGTCACTTCATCGGATAATTTCAGTGCATATTTGCTCACACACCTGAAGGCAAGGACATCAGCCTCGTGCTGTTTTTCAGGAGAGATGAATCGCAGCGAAGAATGCTGTTGAATTGAGAATGCTAGCCATGAGCAGTGGATGAAGGAATTGCCATAGAATTTTGAGTTAAGACCTTGAGGTGATCACTGATTCAGCATGCAGAGTTGACCAAACATTACCAGACTTACTCATCAACCTCGTCATCAGCTCAGATAACCTGCTCCAGACCTGGAGAAAGGAAGTGGTTAAAAGGGTCATTAACTAGGTTAAGAGGGTCATTAACTGCAGGAAAGGTGGAAAACCACTTTCCAGATTTTTACAGGTACAGCTTCAGGATGGAGGCCCTCCAGGCTAACAGATGCTGTGGAAATCTTGGAAAAATAGCACACTGGTAGGTACGGGCAAGAGTAAAAAAAGGTACACATTTGTTTATTGCACAACAGGACTCAATGCTCTCCATGCAAATGAAATGGAAGGTCCCCGATTTTTTGTTACATTGAGTATTTGCAATCAGGATGAAAACACAAAACAGGGTAAAGGAAAGGAAAGCATTGTCATTCTATGCCTGATCATCGTCTGATCCACATAGCCCTGAGACTTAGCCTTGAGTCCTGCCATCTAGTCTGCATTGCAGCTCTGTCCCTATAATATTTTGCACAATCTCTGGTCATAACAGTTTCTAGTCACAAACAACTTCTAGTCACGCATACAGAAGGTCAGAACCTCACCAACAACTTCTCTTTGTAAAATTTTCTGTCACACAGACTATAATAAATATTTTATAGTCAGTACCCTTTAGTTGGCAGTCAGTGCCCTGTATTCAAAAAGAATATCATTCCTCATCACGTCTTCAGCCAAGTACCCCATTGTTCCAGTTCTCCCATGGCTATAACATAACCTCTAAAGGTCATGGTCACAGAAGAAGGTGAAATTAACCACTGATGACCATTCTGTCAAGCCATTTCTCCAACAGCCCAATCTCACCCTAGCTACCCCTACCACTGACAGCCAAGAAACTGATTTCTAACAGAAAATTTGTCCTATTTGTGTGGAATAAGGAGGCGTTTAAAAAAATAAAAACAAGGTTAACCTTCCTTTTGTCCTGACTGCACTAACATCCTGACTACATTTATCTTTTTTTTTTAACCCACTGAGCATATGAAGGTGTATGTCAAGGAAGCATTGAAAGGATTCTTTTGTCCATTCACATCATCTGCATCAAAAGGCTGTTCTTTCATTCATGATCACTGACCACACAGCAATCATTGAGAACTGAATCAAATCACAGTCCTTTTCCACTTGTACCAGAAGTGCATGAGCAACTTAAGGAGGTGCATATATTTACAAAACTCAATCTAAATAGTGCCAAAAACTTGATCTGCGTTCGTGAATGTGAACAGAAAATAGCTTTAAGCACCACTGCAACACACTTCACGGATTACGTCATGACTTATGGACTTTCTTTTGCCCCGTCTCTCCTCCAAGCATTAATAAATGAGGAAAAATGAAAATTTCATGTGTCCCAAGTGTCTATTTTAGGACATATCCTCAGTATGCTCAAGATGCTCAGGATCCTCAGGCCCCTGTCTCAGACCTCATTCACTCCTGGCATTAACATGCATTCTGGGTCAGTCAGTCTTAAGTAAAGGTGGTCAAATGTGTCTCAGAGAGACTCATCATGAGCTGATAACTCGAAATGCATTCAGAGGTGGTCTTGGACTCATATGGACAATTCATATTTGTAGTGCATTTTGATTAATCTTGAACAACATAAACGTAATCTCATCTCTCGTTCCTGTTCTCAAGTTTCATTAATAGATCATATGATTAAAACATTTGATTCTGTCCATAAAGATGTATAAAATAGGGTTCACAGAGCAAGGTTCTCCCTAACAGAACCACATGGCCATCTAGGTCAGGAATCACTGGTGTTTGCATTAGTGAAGGGAACACCCTGGTATACTGTTATTTCTGTCATTACTGTCATAGATGAATGCAAAGATGCGGCATGCCCAGGCTGACTATCTGCAAGTGGGTTTGGCCTCACGGGACAGTGAAATATTTGATGGTAGCAATGCAGCAGTTATGACCTATTATGACCTAATTATGACCTAGGCTGCTGGAGGAATCACAGAGTAAGATATTCTCTTGAATATTCTCTAACAATCTTTTGAATCTTGAATGATTTGGGGAAAAGATCAGGAAAACCCTGAAAGAATGTAAAAATGGCCCTTTAAAGTAATAACTGACCAAAATGTAATAAATGTTCCTCTCTAATTGGATAAAACGTTCAGATATTTTATATAATTTAGAGCAATATTCTTACATATGCTGTATAATAGACTGCATTAACCAAGAACATAATATTTATTTACTAAAAGACCACATTTCTGTTATGTTATGATCATCCAATCCTAATGATGAATGACCAATGATCAAGATCCCCTACTGTGAAGATGTAAAAATCTGTTTTGATTGAGGAAGGCAGGCAGCAGCTTTAACTGCATGAAATGCAAACAGGACACCAGGCAGCCACAGCAGCCCAGTATCACAACAGCCACATTCATAATTCATTATTATCCTCATTCCATATTACAATTGTGTTATTAAATATACATTATGCACAGTAAGGGAGGTGAACGGAGAGTGAGACACGCCCAGTAAAGTTTGAAAACCGAGGTACAGCTTAAAGCAGGGACAGAAATGGGGGAGAAAGAGAGATACGGTGATGATTATGTTGTAGAGTAGAGACTGCAGGGTGTTAATAATTTAAAGCTAATCTGACAGCAACACACGTGTACCCAGCTATAACTATCTCTGAAAACACATACACGTGGACAGTGTGAAAAAAGGAGCTGATATTTATGTGCATTAAAATTGACTGGACAGAGCACTGCAAAGAGTCTGGAAGACCAGGTGTTTCTGTTTTACTGTCCTATAATGAACACTGAGATGCCCCAAGTGCTTGTTCATAAGAATCTAAAATTTCAATCTTCAACCACTAAAATTCAGCGTAAGGTTATCCAACGAAGGGAAAAAACTCTCACACTGAAAACCAACAGTGTCCTGACTCATTTTAGATCAGACTTGCGGTGATAAAATAATCCATTTATTTATTTGATTTCATTTGTAAAGCAGAGCAATTCGAAACATCTTCATATCAAGCTTGGGTTTTCAGTCCCCAGCATTCACACACATATAAATAGAAGTCAGGTGAACAAAAAGCTTTGTGCATCTTAAGGGCATATGATAGAGGTGTATATTTTTGGTATGAAAGTGATCCATGTACATTTTTAATAATTCATTTTATTACATTAAGGAGTGTGATGGTTCCTTAATGACATGGCATTAGATTTCATTTTGAGATTTTATAATAATTGTATAGGTTGTGTGATACTTGTGATTAAAGTCGGATGTGTTTTTATCACTAAGAAAAGAGGCAAGGGGTCAGAGATATCAGTGTAGCACTAACACACAGATTGTAAAGGATTGATCATTATAGAAAAAAACAAAGGTCAATAACAAATAATGTCACAAGCCATACAGCAGTCACAATGAATGTATTTTCTGGGGTGTAAACACTAGGGGTAAGCATCATTTTGCTTATTGCAGGCTGTCCACATTACACGCAAATGTGTTCTTTAAAAGGTCAGTCTGCAAAACACATCCCATCTTGTGTTTAAGATATTGCTACATATTGCTAAAGAGCTTAATTTAGAGCATTTGATTACATTCGTTTACAATAGCCTTTATTTACATTGGTGTGTGTATATATAGTTGTTAGTTATATTCTCTCTTTTCTCTCTCTCTCTCTCTCTCTCTCTCTTGCTTCTGTGGAAAGGAGGCTGTAAAAGACTAATGATGTTTAATTGGTTCACAGTTTGTTCCATTTCTACTCGCAAGTTGCAATGATTTCTTGGAATGTGGTAGCCACATTCATTTGCACCCTGTCAAAGTGTGTAAGAGTGTCAGTGTGTGTGTGTGTGTGTGTGTGTGAGAGAGAGAGAGAGAGAGAGAGAGAGAAAGAGCACAGGGAATGCTTTCATGTATTTACACACATATCCATGGCAGTTTGAGAAACCCCACTGGACATTGCTGTGCCTGAATCAGTCAGAAATAATGAAAAACTAGATTTGACCAACATTTTTTCCCCTGCCTAGTGTATACTATTACCTCTATTATAAAAGACATATAATTATACAATATTTCACCACAATATGAGCAATTCACCACCCCACATCAACCTCTCACAATTTCCTGAATTCTTCTTCAGTTGAAGAAGAAGAAGAAGAAGAAGAACTCTTCTTCAGTCTGAATCTTGAGCTGTTGTTTTCTGGATTGATATATGCATAAAAACCCATCTTTGTTTAAGTCTCTGGTTTTGATAACCCTGTATCGATAATCTTGCTTGCTCTACTGACCTCAGTTATTGATCTCTAGTCTGGAATTGGAAGTGTTTTTCGTATATGACCTTGTACGACTTTCAAATGCATCCTAGCCTCACATTAAGTAGATAATGAGCCGGTGTAATGACAAGGTGTGCCTAAAGATGTTTAGTTTCTAGCTTGCTAGTAAAATGGACTTTCCTCATGCAGTGAACTTTGATCATGTTGTCGGTTATTGTTATATTGCAACATTATTGGAAAATGGGATTGTCCAAATTTGATGTGCAATATCCGATCCTATAGCTTTTCTTTTAAGAACTGGGTGAGCAGAACAGCCATGTTTTCTTTATGATATTCCATTCAAAATCACTTGCAGATTCTTGGTAGGAATATCCAGCTTGAATTTAGCTTAATAGTTTTGCATCATCATGATGTTGCATCAACACAGACACTTGGATACAAACTGAATGTCAGGCTCAGACACTATAGAGACAGAGGCAGATGAAATTGTAATGTTTGAATGCTAAGCCAAAAAACCCCACAATGATGTAATAGCAAAAAGAGTCAATTCAAGAGTCACAATTAAGATTCTATTCAAATGTCGTGACTGACATTTATCTCAAGTGATGAGACTAGAGTAGCTGATGTGCATTATTCTCATGATCAACCTGATTATTCCATTGTAAACCATAATATGTTATTCTTATGTTTAATTTATTACATATATAAAATAAATGCAAATGAATGCAATGAATTGCTTTTAGACAATTGGTATTTTGGTGTCTCAGGTACTTCCTGTTTATAACCATTCAAGGAAAGACAGGGTGTGTCTTAATCAGCTACCTAGTTCAGTAGTCAGGGCACTGATCAAGGAGTCAGAGATTTTAAGCTCTCTCTCTCTTTCTCTCTCTCTCTCTCTCTCTCTCTCTCTCTCTCTCTCTCACTCACTCACTCACTTACAAAATCGTTCCAGTGCACTGAAACATTTGATCCCTAAAAAAGCCTCATACAATTCAACTCTGTGCTCTGGGTAGTGACTTGCAACTAGGAAGGGTAGAGAAAAAAATGCTCTGTTATTTAAGAAAGTGCTGAAGGCGACTGAAGTGAAGGGCAAGGAAGGTGTATGGAGGTGTCTTCAGTGGTGTGTCTTGTGGTGGTGCAGTTCAGGCAGTGTTGAGCATGGAAGAGGCAGGACCCAAGGACCCTTGTGGGGCACAGCAGTTTCAGAGAATGTTGTCTTCACTATCGTCACCGGGCTCTGGGAAGCAAAAGGAAACATGATTCAGTTTTTCGGCCAATACCTCCCAGTATATGCCGCACCCTAAGATACTTCTTCTGGAGGGAGAGGGTTCTCACTGCCATGCTGATCGGCTGCCTGTTTTGGCATGATTTTGCCACCTCTCCCTGCAGCCATGTGCTCCTCTGCTTTCCCCAATAGGGGTGCTGAAATGCTGCTGTCCTTTCAGAACCCTGACGGTACTCGTTTGAGACGCGTGATATCATCATACTCCCTATGATATGCACTGAACATTTCGTGTGAAGCATTTGGAACAATATTGTGTATATATATATATATATATATATATATATATATTCTAAGTACATTTTCCTCCCTGGCCACATGTTGAATCACCTCTCGCTTGGGACCTCATGTTTCACCAATTAAGTGCTGTATTAAAGCTGATTTGTAGAATGATTCATCCTAGAACGAAGGGGATATGCTAGCTAAGTGTCTAAGGTGTTGGGCTACTAATTGGAAGGTTGTGAGTTTGAATCCCAGATCCATCAAGCTGAAACTGCTGGGCCCCTGAGCAAGACCCTTAATCCTCAATTGCTAAGTTGTATAAAGTGAGATAACAATGTAAGTCGCTCTGGATAAGGGCATCTGTCAAATGCCAGAAATGTAAATGTAGAACACTGAAACAATACAACATGCAGAATGAACAAACATGATCATATTGCATGTAGGTACATAGTAACCTGTTGAGCCATGATCATTTGAGAAGGAAAAACCTTTGCTATCATACATCAGACTCAACTATGTAGTGACTATGTAGTAGTAAACACTGGAGTAACAGTTAACACAAATAAATCATATTAATGTTGTAGTTTATAGAGTATAACAACAACAAGACACCCAACCAGAGTAGTATAACTGTAGCAATGTTAGCAAAATACGTAATAAAAATAATTACTGTAATGGACTTCATAGTGCATATAATTACCACCTATTAAAATATATATAAACACACTATATTGCCAAAAGTATTCGCTCACCTGCCTTGACTCACATATGAACTTAAGTGACATCCCATTCCTAATCCATAGGGTTCAATATGACGTCGGTCCACCCTTTGCAGCTATAACAGCTTCAACTCTTCTGGGAAGGCTGTCCACAAGGTTTAGGAGTGTGTTTATGGGAATTTTTGACCATTCTTCCAGAAGCGCATTTGTGAGGTCACACACTGATGTTGGACGAGAAGGCCTGGCTCTCAGTCTCCACTCTAATTCATCCCAAAGGTGTTCTATCGGGTTGAGGTCAGGACTCTGTGCAGGCCAGTCAAGTTCATCCACACCAGACTCTGTCATCCATGTCTTTATGGACCTTGCTTTGGTCACTGGTGCACAGTCATGTTGGAAGAGGAAGGGGCCAGCTCCAAACTGTTCCCACAAAGTTGGGAGCATGGAATTATCCAAAATGTCTTGGTATGCTGAAGCATTCAGAGTTCCTTTCACTGTAACTAAGGGGCCAAGCCCAGCTCCTGAAAAACAACCCCACACCATAATCCCCCCTCCACCAAACTTTACACTTGGCACAATGCAGTCAGACAAGTACCGTTCTCCTGGCAACCGCCAAACCCAGACTCGTCCATCAGATTGCCAGATGGAGAAGCGCGATTCGTCACTCCAGAGAACGCGTCTCCACTGCTCTAGAGTCCAGTGGCGGCGTGCTTTACACCACTGCATCCGACGCTTTGCATTGCACTTGGTGATGTATGGCTTGGATGCAGCTGCTCGGCCATGGAAACCCATTCCATGAAGCTCTCTGCGCACTGTTCTTGAGCTAATCTGAAGGTTACATGTATTTTGGGGGTCTGTAGCGATTGACTCTACAGAAAGTTGGCGACCTCTTCGCACTATGCGCCTCAGCATCCGCTGACCCCGCTCCGTCAGTTTACGTGGCCTACCACTTCGTGGCTGAGTTGCTGTCGTTCCCAAACACTTCCACGTTCTTATAATACAGCTGACAGTTGACTGTGGAATATTTAGGATCGAGGAAATTTCACGACTGGATTTGTTGCACAGGTGGCATCCTATCACAGTTCCACGCTGGAATTCACTGAGCTCCTGAGAGCGACCCATTCTTTCACAAATGTTTGTAAAAACAGTCTGCATGCCTAGGTGCTTGATTTTATACACCTGTGGCCATGGAAGTGATTGGAACACCTGATTCTGATTATTTGGATGGGTGAGCGAATACTTTTGGCAATATAGTGTATATATATATATATATATATATATATATATATATATATATATATATATATATATATATATATATATATTCATAATAAATGCAATGGATTTGAATGTTTAAAAAGAGAAACAGCACAGAAGCAAAGAAGCTGTCCATGAAATGATCTTATCAGTGTGAGAAAAGTGCTGTAGGTTTATGGGACTATAGATGTCCTGATACTAATGGGTGGTAATGGAATAGAGACATTGAGCATCTTACCAAGGTTAGAAGGAGATATAAGCTGAAGCATGAGTGTGTTTATGGAAGGTGAGGTGGGGTACTTTCAGCTGTTTGTATGTTCTGCTGTAAATCAGAGCAGAGAGGCTACATGACAAGGAGAATACCAATGACCATATCATGCAGACAGAGTGGGACTGGGTGTAGACCGTAACAGTGGCAGGGAGCTCAGTGTGAAGTAAAAGACGAGAGAGGAAGGGGGGAAGGGACACATCAGCCTGGTAGGGGACCTATGTTTGTAAAGAGACTAGCTGCTATGGTTGCCAAAGCTTGAAAAAGTGTGTGTGTGTGTGTGTTCTTGTGCATAGCTTTGATTTGACGAGTACTTGGATCAAGGATGAGAGCAAAGATTAATCCTGTGTGAGAAATTGAACTGCTGTGCTTGCTATAACCTTCATGACAATAAATTGCCAAGCAAGCACAGAAACCTGTTGTATATGTTCAATGTAGCTAGCTACAGCATTTTTTTTAAACATATACAGTGATATGTGTGACCATCTATATTAAGACAGGAATTACAGACACTGTGGGACTTTAAAAATCAGCTGGGAGAGACACAGATGTGGAAGTGCTGCTAAACAATGCCAACCATACAATTACAAATCAGATCAGCTTAAAAACCACTTGAAGCATTGTTGTAACTGCAAAACTGTTGCCATATGATGTAGTGGGATATTCTAAGCTAGCATGTGAAGGATGTAAAAGGATGTACATGATGATACAGTCTTTAATCTTTTTTCTGCTCATGCTTTCAGTGGACCTGGAGACTCTCCTGAGTCCTTTTTGTGGCCACTTTCTGGACACCAGTCTGTTGTAGGGCATCTTACACAAACACACACACACACACACACACACAAGGGAATTTAGCAGAGCCAATCCACCTGCCTGAATTTGTTTGGGAGGAAACTAGGGAGCCCTAGGGAAACTCTTGCAGTCAAGAACAGAATTTCACTCAGACTTTTATCCAATGCTACGCCAATGCTACCTGTGCCACTGTGCTGCCTGTTGACATTTTATCTAGCTTTATTTATTCACCTATATTTATTTATAAAATAAAAAAAAACGATTACATTTGTGCTTCATTCAAATACTGACATTTACACCACATTCTAAACATCAATCTTCCAGTAGATAGATTGATGGATAGATAGATAAACAGATACAACAAACCTGCAGCCTATTTTAAACTCACTGCACCATTAGAACAGCAAACATGTCTCTGCATGGATCTCTACAGTGAGCAGTTGTATAAATGATTTTCAATAAACTGTACTTGAGGTGAGGACAAAATCAGGCATTGCAAAATCTTTAGGTTGCTGTGTGTGTGTGTGTGTGTGTGTGTGTGTTGTGTCTGACTTCGCTCAGAGCTTGCATACAGTTTGTATATGCGTGCATTATGCATGTGTAAGTTTTTAGACTTCACTGAACACAGAGTGTGTGTATGTGGAGAGGATGTCAGTAAATTTTCCCTGGAGAAGGGCCTATCTAGTGTGTGTGTGTGTGTGTGTGTGTGTGTGTGGTTAACATGCCTCTATCACGCTCCACAGCCCTGGCACTGAATAGCCCTATTTCTCCGTTTCAGCTAAAATCGAAAACTAAAAAAAGCGCCTTCGGAAGGGAGAAAACTAAACTAAAAAAATCAAGAAAACAAAGAAGAAGAAGAAAAAAAAAGAGAAAACAAAGAAAAATGTGTATGAAAGTGTGTATGAACTACATCATGCTGTCTTTTTTGCACTGCTTTTGCCCTTGAAGCTTATCAATACCAATTCCCAAGCACTCTGATTATATTCCCAGGCATAAATTCACTTTTGATTCAGTCTTGATTGTGTGCAGCCCATTAATGAAGCTGATGTATTAACAATGTCATGCATCAAAGACATTTTCTCATCACTAAATTGTTTAGATGCATTCTGGTGGTAATATAGTTATTAATACTTCAATTCAATAAACTGGTTATACACCTGTAATAACTATAGATTATATTGTCTGGTCTCAGTATGGAGCTTGATTACTGCAGTTTATTCGAAAACTATATAAAGAAAAATAGTTATTGTGTGTAATGTAATGTGAGTGCGATGACACCCAGATTGTAGTTTATGAAGGGCAAAAGCACTGATCAGTCATACAGCACAGACACTATATAAACAAATTGCCATTGTACAACACAGTCCCTACACAATGAACACACTGTTATGCATCATGCAAGTATTCCATAGATTGTACTAGTGCTTCACCCAAACACCAGTACAGGCAGCATCAAGCAGGAAGCAGATGGAGAGAGATATTAGGGTCGATGAGAATTCTCCAGCTGGAAGGAGATCAGTTCAGCTGCAGTATTATTGCATCCACTTGGGGGGGGGGGGTCTGTACAGGGACCAGCCGAGACACTTCACACTTCACTTCAGTGTCTGATCCTAAGGACCTTGTTTTATCTCCTGCTCCTCCTCCTCCTCCTTTATTTCTCTCCAAAATCTAGTGGAAGGCATTCCCTGTAGGCCGGAGGTTATAATAACAGCTAATCTGGAATGGGATGCTCAAGAAGCATGCATGGGTATAGTGTCGGGTGTCTGAAAATGTGTAGCCACAATGAATCACAACTAGACTAGAAAATAGTTACAGAATGGAGCAAAGACTCGAAATCAAACTACAAACAGAACAAAAGCTTGTTTGGGTATTTTTTTTTTAATTCAGTGGTATGATGTCCTTTGTGGAGTTGACAGGAGGCAGAATGACGATGTCTTCCACAAAGGCAGGAGGTGAAGGGACAACATCAGTGATCAGGCAGCGATGCGCAAATGTAAATGTCATTTGCAAAATGATTAATTACTGAATAGAAACTTTTTTTTTTCATCTCTCTCTCTCTCTCTCTCTCTCTCTCTCTCTCTTTGACTTCATTATTTACATGGGGAAATATATACATATATAAATAACTAATTAGCAAGCATTGCATTCAAGTAAACATCTACTAGGACTCCCAGTATACAATGGGTATTTTCATGTAAACTTTGATTGTTTTTCACTTTTATTATTATTTTATACAGTAGGTAATAATTCTATGTTGTCATTGTAAAACATTCTGACTTGATTCATTTCAGTTTCCTTCGACTATATATCTATTGGTGCATAATTAGTACTAATGATCACATGAATCACTACAAATTTTCGTTAACAACATGGCTATCCATCCTATTTCAAAGCTTACAAAATAGCACTTGATCCAGCACATTTCTGTTTAGCAGAAAGAACTGGAAGTAGATCAAGAGAAAGAATGAAGTTTAAGCATTAAAAAATAAAATGTTGCAGCAATCTTACTGTGTCCACAAGGTCACAGTCAAGGTCATGACATTGTGATGTGTTTAAAAATCATTGTAGCATGCTTTTGGTCAGTGTTTCTGTAAATTTGTTGCACTCTTCTGTGAAGAAAGAATACTAACAGTTATCAAGTATAGTAAAGATAATGTGGTCTCCAATATGCACAGATCAGACATAACATTATGAGCAGTGACAGGTGAAGTGAATAAGACTGATGATCTTCTCATCATGGCTCCTGTTAGTGGGTGGGATATATTTATTTTTTAGCAAGTGAACATTTTGTCCTCAAAGTTGATGTGTTAGAAGCAGGAAAAATGGACCAGTGTAAGGATTTGAGCGAGTTTGATGAAGGGCCAAATTGTGATGGCTAGACCACTGGATCAGAGCATCTCCAAAACTGCAGCTCTTGTGGGGTGTTCCCGGTCTGCAGTGGTCAGTATCTATCAAATGTATCCTTTAAGTCCTGTAAGTTGCGAGGTGGGGCCCATGGAGGCGTTAAAGAATCTGCTGCTAACATCGTAGTTCCAGATCCCACAGCACACCTATAGGGATCTAATGGAGTCCATGCCTCGACGGGTCAGGGCTGTTTTGGCAGCAAAAGGGGGAGCAACACAATATTAGTCAGGTGGTCATAATCATATTCCTGATCGGTGTATAGTGTTTGTGTGTGTGAATATTGTCGACTTTCCAGAGAAGATAAACCTATACTTAAATAATTTAAATGAAAAATAATGCCATATTAATGTATTTAATATTTATTTATTTTATTTTTTTACATATTGTGACAGTGGCAATGATATGATCTTAATACTGGCTTTCATGCTAGCCAGCATCACACAAACAAATTATAAGCCTTGATATTGTCACATATACATTACAGTGAAAGTGAAATGCTTTTCTTTGCAGGTCCCAGTTTAGGGAGTTGTGGACAGAGAGCAGAATCAGCCATGATACAACACCCCTGGAGCAGAGAGGGTTAAGGGCCTTGTTCAAGGGCCCAACAGCAGGAGTTTGGTGGTTCTGGGGCTTGAACACTGACTTTCCGGGCCAACAGACCCAGTTCCCACAATTAAGTTCATCACACGTAAGTCACTGAAACAGTTTTCAACAAAATCCACCCTGCAGTCCCAACTCCACAACTGTCTTTATGCTGCTTATGTCTCTAATTACTGTAGATCTGATGCCTGAATGCACAATTTCAGTATTAAATCCTCAGTACAAATGCTTAAATCAACTGAAAACAGCCTCCCTCTCTCTCTCTCTCTCTCTCTGTAATTGGTGTGAGCTGTCAGAGATGAAATGATAGCACGATGGGTTATTCTGCATGATTTCACTGTTTTCCATCCTTCTGTTGCTCTTCTAATTCACAATCACACACTGGCTTTGTGTGCAAATGTGCAGTTAGTTTGTAGAAATGTGTGCATAATTCCCTGTAATATGAATATCCAACGCTTTCATGCACCAAGACCTTTCAGGATTCTCTCTCAAGTTGTAAAGACAGGATAAAAAGAAATGTGTCTGGTTGAAGTTTGAAAGTGTGAGTCATTAAGATATAGACATGGAAATGATAGGAAGGATTACCTCCAATCTGTTCAGTGTTTCCCTGATGAACAGGCTTGAGTCATTTTCAGTCTGAGTAAGAGGTCTGAGTAGCTAAACACAGGCTGAGCAGGTCAAACTAGTAGAATATCTTGTCCAGCTCGAATATTGCCATGCCTTAAATTTACATTTTATTTGTCAAATAAACAACCACACACAGTGTGACCAAATTATTTAATATATATATATATATATATATATATATATATATATATATATACACATACATACATTGCACAGAGTCAAGGTGTGAAAATGGTGCAGAAAAAGAAGTGCAAAAATAGGCAGAGCAGGTGCTGACAGTGTGGCTGGAGGCTGTAGCACTTGAAGGTGGAGTGTGGGCAGTGTAGAGAGGCAGCAAGGCAGACCCCAGGAGTGTGGCAAAGGCTCAGCAGGTATGGGGAGCATCCTCTTCCTTCTATCCAACAGATTCTGCAACACACAGGGAGAAATACGCATCAGTCATAACCTGGAACTCCAATCTTACCTCCCCTTCCATGCTGAGCCAGATTCCCTCTAGAGATCTACTGCTTGAGGGTGAAGAGCTTGAGCCACTTAGTTTTTGGCGTTGTCCATGGTGCTGAACTGCTGCTGTTTCTTCAGCACTGGCTTGATGGTAGGGCATCACACAAGATACACAACATGTATTAGAAATGCTTTTCAGCTGTTTGTGTCACTCGAAGTAGAGTGAAAAATAGAATAAAAAATTATTTTTATAGTTCTTAAATCTAGCTTCTTATCATTTGACTAAATTGACCCATAAAAGCTTGAGATTTTCTCGAAATAATTTCCTGTTGCTATGTTACTTGTCTACAATATTGCATTAGTAGCAGCCATTAACTCCTGCTAAATTTTATTTTTTCTTTCACTTTTTCCCTTACATTTTGACTGCCTTTGGTTGTCAGACTGAACTTAATGGTTTAAATTCAGCAGAAATGATGCAACATCGTTAATCATTATCATCAAGAGTGCAAAACCTCCAGCAGTTGGAATTGTCTTTTATGTAAATATTCTAGCAGCTATTACCTAAATAACAGCCTTATGCGCATATTTAATTCAGTCCTTTATTCTTTTTCATTTTTATCTTCCTATCTAATTCCTAGATCCAATTATATTTAAAACTTCCACAAACTATATATCTTAAATCTGGCTGATTTGATTCAAATTTGGTTTAAGAAGATATAGATGAAAAAGAATAATAAGAAAAATGTCTGATAGCCAGCATTAATCAGTTATCAAGAGTAAATTATTGGAGTTAATTTAATTGGTAGCGTTGGGTCACAGAGGTTTTCCCTTTTATAGCTCTGTTACTAAGAGGACTCTGGGTTGGAGGGTGTGGTGGGGGTTCGGAGGGAGGAGGGGTTTGTGGGTTGGTGTAGGGTATTTAGTTTATTCTGCAGTTATTTGAAACCTTTAAAACCTTAAAACCTTTCCTTGTTAGTGGATCAATGAATCAACAAATTAATCAATGAAACAATCAATGAATCAACGAATTGCCTTACACAATTGGCGGCTACGTTTGTGTGGGCATGGTGCTGGTAGTGGTCATGGGGTTTGGGGGATTTGGGGCTAAAGGGTATTTTATTAATTCTGCAGTTATTTAAGATATTTGGCTAAAATAATCATAATATGTGAACTGTAAAAAAAGGAATCAATTAATGAATCAACACAGCTGTCTAACAAAGATGTATCTAGTTAGCCAAGTGAGCTGCTTCCATCTATGAGAAGTGAGAATCGCGTGCATAGCCATGTGCTAACTCCTTAAAAAAACATTTAAGAGCTTATTTTATTATGGGATAGCTGAAGGGCCTGTACACACGGTTAGATATGTGCACAATGCTTAGAGCTGTGCTGCCATATTGATCGAGGCAGACTCCCAGATGACCTGTTGAGTTTAGACTAGACTTATGGAGTTAAAGCACTAGAACTTACTCTCAGCTCCTTAGCTGGGGTTCATCCAAGGTCAGCAAACAAACTCAGCTAGGCTCTGGGTTAATACACTATATCTGTCCACTACAATGTTTGTTGTGTTGGGTTGCACAGTGTTACATGCAGACTGCTGAGAGGATTAAGCAAGCCATTTTTTTTCATGAATTCAACACAAATTCTGAAAAATAAGGCTACTATACAGTATGCTAGCCACATAGCACCTTACTATACTAAATTAGCATTGTCTCCTTGTCATAATTAGACCACAGTTTAATCATGGAGCACCAATATTTGTTTTCCTGATGACTGAAATTGGCAAGAAACATTTCAATGGGCTTGACCTACAATATGTGAGAGCACTTTCCTATCTGTCTCGGTCATCTTATCTGTCATCTTTTGTATCAAGAGAAGTGCAACATACAAAAAGAACTGCCAGTGATCAATCCTGTTAGTGGAAACAGTTTGTGTGGAGACTACAATGTGCAAGAAAGTAGACAGAAACCAAGCAAATTGGTCAGTTCTGAGCACAGAAATGTTTCTATTTGTTTTTGTTTTTCTATTTACTGAAATGTGGGTTTATAACATTTTAATATCCACTGTATATGTCGAAAACATGGAGAGTTGACCTATTTCTCCAATATTGTGTGTTCATGACCAGATTATAAGTCGCTCATGTAACAGCTTACAAATCTCTTTATTGCTTTTGATCTAACACACAATTATCAGTCCCTCCAGGATTTCTTGATTTTGCATTCATGGAAATCAACACAAAATCAAGCAAATCAGAGGAACTTGCAATTTCTCAAAATGAACAGAGATTTTCTGCATACATGGGTGTCATGTGACATCATCACAAAGCGCATTCACCCAAAGCCCTGTTAGATTCATGGGTACAGCTCTCAAAGAAAATGATCATAGCATAGAATTCCTGTTTTAAACTCCTACTGGTGAAGACACATGGCTCACCAGTTCAAGTAGTTTTCCACAAAAAAGCACAAAATAATACAACAGTTTTCATTGCACATTTTGAGAAAAAGAAGCCACAGCTATAACAAGTATTTTTGGCTGCAGCCATCACCAAAAATCTGAAGGAATTGAATAATGAGAAATGCAAGAATATTACCGATAGAGGAAGAAATATTTCTCCATTCTGTTAATCGGTCCTGTAAACCTCTGGCCAGCTGTGTTTCCTCAGACTGCTTCTTTAATTCAGACCGAATTTACTTTGCTAATTCTCTGCACCTTATACGACTCAACTCAGCTTCTTATCCTGCCTCAGAAATCTGCCAAGATTATAGAACCTCTGGCTAACTTTACATTTTTATAGACAGAAGAAAATCTATCCCCTTTTTTGGTTTCTCAAACAAGGCCAGGATGGAGACAGACAGGGTTTTAAAACATCACACCCTGACTAGCCCGTCTAAATGATTCAGAGATTATACTTCAGCAGCACAGAGACACCTTCATCCAGTCATTTCTTAAGATACTTCAAGAAGTCGAACCATAAAAAGCCTGAAAGACTGAAGTGAGCAAGCTGAAAGAAATGTTTATTCTAAACCCACTGAGCTAGAAAAGACTAGCTTGGTTGTTTATTATGACACTTTTTCCCTGCATTTTTATTCATGTCTGAAAGCACAGTTGGTTGGAGTAATTACTGCTGTCTCTGTGCTCATGTTTCCATTTATGCAACATTATTTCCTCCTCGATGGTTCCCCTGGAATATAGTTCGACATGAATGATATTTAAATGATCATGGATGCTTCAGTAAAAGTCTCGCCCAAGTTACTCTGAGCTTTATCATGAATAAGACATAAACTTGTGTTCTGATTAAAAGATCAGGCTCCATATCGTCCTATTTTACAGCATGGAAATATTTGAGAACTTGTAGTTGAAATTGAGCCACTGTCTAGTTCTTCTACGGTACTAGACACGTTCCTATTAAAGTGACAACAGTAGACGACTCCACTGATTTTATTTGGAGCGTTCCCTTAAGAACAAAAGCGGCGCATGAGTGTGAATATAGATATGAGATAATGAGAGTGCCGCTAAAGCTATCCCTCTGGATTTACAGTGCCAGATGCCTTGTGAATTCTCTCTTAATTCTCTAATCAGGATCCGGGTTGCTTTCCTACCGCATGTGTTTTATGTGTGAATGATGCCTGAGCTATTGAATAAGAGACACTCCCTATGGTCTTCTTTATGATTGTTTACTGCACTGTATCTCTTTTTTTTTTTCTAACACACCCTCTCTGCCTCTGCCTCTTTTACACACTCGAGGAGGGAGGCGAGTGCTTGGATAATGGCTGCTGGGTGATTGAGTCAGTTAGAACTGATGGAAGACAGCATGTGTGAGAATTTTGGTGTGACCTCATTAATCTGAGGCTGAGTCGCATGCCAGTCGAGCACCTCGGAGTCAGGCACTTCTCGCGTTCGTCACTTTGGTCTTAGCAACACACGCTGTCCATACACTGCTAACACACTTCTCTAAATACATCTCCTGTTGTCATGTCACTCTGGCAAGAATTCGTTTCATGCCAGAAAATGTCACTTTGAGCGATTGGATGTCACAATCAGACAACTGTGAATAAACACATTTGTTTTTACTGTGTATTGTGGAATCAGACACCTTTCCAAACCAAGACAAGATGGTTGGTCAATAGATTTCCTTTTCTGCAGCGGCCATTTAACCCCAGCTACTTAACTAACTACCATTTTAATGAATAACTATGAATTTTCACAGGTTAAACTTGCTAGTTAGTTAATATGCCTAATACAGTATCCATACTCGCTAAGACACATGCAGTTATCTAATCAGTCAATCATGTGGCAGACGCACAAAAGCAAAACTTCATTCAGTTCAGTTAATTTTCACATCAAACACCCGAATGAAGAAATAGTCTGATCTCTGTGACTATGATCATGGCTTTTGATTTTGGTGCCAGAAGGGCTGGTTTGAGAAGAGTATTTCATAAACTGCTGATCTCCTGGGAATTTCAGAATGGCCAGTCTTCTCCTTCTTTTCTGATCTCTTTCATCAGCAGGGTGTTTCAGCCTCCAGACCACTCAATTCTGTGTAAACTCTAGAGACTGTTGTCTGTGTGAAAATCCCAGATGATCAGCAGTTTCTGAAACACTCGAACCAGCTCATCTGATGCCAACAATCATGTCACAGTTAAAGTCAGAGAGATTACACCCCCCCCCCATTCTGATGGTTCATGTGAACATTAAATGCATGGGTGTAGATTTGGTGTAAATGGATATGCTTCACAATATTTCTTCATTTAATTAATATAAAAAATCATATAAAAAACAGCCTTTTTATATCTGCAGTTTCATTGTATAATTTTTATATAATAATTACATTCTATCTATCTATCTATCTATCTATCTATCTATCTATCTATCTATCTATCTATCTATCTATCTATCTATCTATCTATCTGTCTCTCTGTCTCTCTATCTCTCTATCTGTCTGTCTATCTATCTGTCTCTCTGTCTGTCTGCCTGCCTGCCTGCCTGCCTGTCTGTCTGTCTGTCTGTCTATCTATCTATCTATCTATCTATCTATCTATCTATCTATCTATCTATCTATCTATCTATCTATCTATCTATCTATCTATCTATCTATCTATCTATCTTATGTAATTTTTTATACAACTGAGCAATCGTGGGTTAAGGGTCTTGCTCAGAGGCCCAGCACTGGCAGCTTGGTGGACCTCGGATTCAAACTCATGACCTTCCAATCAATAGTCCATCCTCTTAAACACTAAGCCAACCCCCCCCCCCCCCAAGCTTAAGTAATACAAAATAAAACTGGGCCGTCTCTCAACATAAGATGGCATGACCTGTGATTGCATGATTTGATGCCTAGTGCTGCACGGTATATCGATGTTCATCTTGCTCTATACTGAAAAAACACAGTAAGCCACCTCTCTTTGTCTTTAAACTAAACTACCATTTCTCATTTGCTTTAATCTTTAATGTCAGGATGGATGTGATGCAGAGATTAGGGGAGTGACCGCTCAACCCACTGTAAACACATACATATGGGAGAAATAGTCATCAGTCCATGAGTAACAGAGAGATGCATTTAGTCTTTGACTCATCTACCTATTGCACTTGGTGAAGTGGGAAATATAAGGTGAACTCTTTAAACCTTTAATCTCTCTAATGAGATGTACCTAACAGAATAGACACAGATGTGACTCATTATAACAAACAGATGTGACACAGCTATTAATAATATGGTTATTACATGACTATGAGACAAGTAAATCTTAATGGTCAAGGCTTACAAGGACTGTCATACAAGCAAGTGTGTGTGTGAGAGAGAAAAAAAATATACCTACACCAACATACAGTAGAAAGGTAAACAGATATCTAACAAATATTAGAAGCGCGTGTGTGTAAGTGAGAAGGTGTGTTTGTAGTTGAGAGGGTATGTGTGAGGGTGAGAGTGTGTGTATGCTTGTTAGTGCAGGCTCTTTGTTGGTCTTATTAACTGTCTGCTCTCTCGACTCTTCACCGGTTCATGGTGTTAGGTCCTGGTTTCCCTCTCTGACTTTTCCCTGCCTTCAGCTCATTCATCTCCTTTTCACCTGATGCTTTTCGTCCTCATGCTTGGATTATTTAATCTCAACTGTAAATAGAGAGGCTGAGGGTTGTATAGCATTTAGATGTGTGTGTGTATATATATTTGTGTGTGTGTGTGCTTGCATGCATGCATGCATGCATGCGTGTTTGTGTGTGTCTGGTGGAGGGAATTAAATGTCACTCATAGAGATTGATGTGTACTGTGATAGTAGCTACAGAAAGAGCCATGAGGACGTCTGCAGGCTACCAAGATGGAGCAGCCTCCCCACCTTGCATTACAATTTAGACACTGCTACACGCGCATGCACACACAGTCACACGCACACGCTGTCTGAATACATCTTCCAGATTTAAATACACAAATATATCTCCTGCTTAATCATGCACTAGGGCAGAGTCGGATTTCAGTGTGTTCTGTTCATGTTAACCTGCTGCACATCTCCCAATGTTCCACACTGTCGTCTCTGCATATTGATATTATTATGCGGCATAACGTATGAGCTACATACCAGTTTGAATGTGTTTCACTAAACGGTGTCAGGGTTCAGCAGAAGAACATCTTTAAAACTTGAAGGGATTTGATGCATTGATGTGTAGCGGTAATTAAAAAGATGCTGTTGCTTTTTTTCCTAAAATGTGAACATTCGTGTGTGTGTGTACAAGACGGTGGTGAGACCGGCCATGCTGTATGCTTTAGAGGCAGTGTCACTGAGGAAGAGACAGGAGTCAGAGCTGGAGGTAGCAGAGCTGAAGATGTTGAGGTTCTCTTTGGGAGTGACACGGTTGGACAGGATTAGGAACGAGTACATCAGAGGGACGGCTCATGTTGGACGTTTGGGGGACGAAGTTAGGGAGGACAGATTAAGATGGTTTGGACATGTTCAGAGGAGGGAGAGGGAGTATATTGGTAGGAGAATGTTGGACATGCAGCTGCCAGGCAGGAGGCAAAGAGGAAGGCCAAAGAGGAGGTATATGGATGTAATAAATGAGGATATGAAGCTAGTGGGTGCAAGTGTTGAGGATGCAGAAGATAGGGATAGGTGGAGAGAGATGATTCGCTGTGGCGACCCCTGAAGGGAAAAGCCAAAAGAAGAAGAAGAAGTAAATATTCTTGTGTGAGTTATAGGTCATAATAGCTTTAATCCCATGATATGTTGTACCACACAAGCCTTTTGAAATTAAAGTTATAATGGTGGACAAAATATAAAAATGAAAGCCTCATTAGAAAGGAAATGTGCCTACACTAATGTACAGCAGGAAGGTAAAGAGATATAGAACAGACAAAATGATTAGAAATGGGTTTTGTTTAAAGTTGACAGAGTCAGCACTATCAAGCAGGGTGTATCAGTCACAAAAAGGTCAGTGTAAGTGCCTGTAGCTATAAAAATGGTGGGGAAAAATGTGCCTTTTAAATTATTTTAGTGTAAATGGATGTCAGGGTTTTTCTTAAAGGTTGTATGAGTACCGTGAATAGACACAGAGAGAGAGAGATGCTGAAAATAAAAATTACTTTACAAACATTTACAAGTACAAACGTAATGAATAAAATTAATTCATCAACTACTCTTGTTAGATAAAGAACAGAACTTTGGCCTAGAAAGTATTTTATGTGGCTATTAATGCAAACTCTTCTTATATAGATTAATGGCTAGCTAGTAGAGGTGTAACAATATAGTGTATAATATCATGTTATATTGTACAGACAAAGATGCTAGCATACTGGCATAATCCAGCACTAATATCATCGCCTCTAGTAGACATCTCACATAATGAAGACCATGGAGCGGGTGATGCTACACCACATTAGGCCACAGGTCCACCACGCCCTCGAGCCTCTGCAGTTTGCATACCAGGAGAAGGTGGGAGTGGAGGATGCCATTACTTACATGCTACACAGATCCCTCTCCCACCTGGACAGCGGCAGCGGGGCTGTGAGAATAACATTTTTGGACTTCTCCAGTGTATTCAACACCATCCAGCCGCTGCTCCTCAGAGACAAACTAACAGAGATGGGAGTAAGCTCACACCTGATTGCGTGGATCACAGACTACCTGACAGACAGACCTCAGTATGTGAGACTGGGGGATTGCAGGTCTGACACTGTGGTCAGCAGTACTGGGGCACCACAAGGGACTGTTCTCTCTCCAGTCCTGTTCACCATCTACACCTCAGACTTTCAGTATAGCTCAGAGCTCTGCCACGTGCAAAAGTTTGCGGAAGATACTGCTATCGTTGGCTGTATCAGGAAGGGACAGGAGGAAGGGTACAGACAACTGATACAGGACTTCATTGCATGGTGTGACGTTAACCATCTGCACCTCAACACTACAAAGACCAGGGAGATGGTGGTGGGCTTTAGGAGGCCCAGGCCTCAACCTGGGCCTGTTACTATCAACGGGGACTGTGTGGAGTTTGTCAAGACCTACAAGTACCTTGGAGTACAGCTGGATGAAAGAATGGACTGGACTGCCAACACAGACGCTCTGTGTAGGAAAGGACAGAGCCGGCTGTACTTCCTAAGAAGGCTGGCTTCCTTTAACATCTGCAAAAAGCTACTGCAGATGTTCTATCAGACTGTTGTGGCGAGTGCCCTCTTCTATGCGGCAGTGTGCTGGGGAGGCAGCATAAAGAAGAAGGACGGCTCACGTCTGGACAAGCTGGTGAGGAAGGCGGGCTCGATTGTAGGCTCAGTACTGGAAAGCCTGACATCAGTGGCAGAGAGGAGGGCGCTGAGCAGGCTCCTGTCCATCATGGACAATCCACTTCATCCACTGTACAACATCATCTCCAGACAGAGAAGGAGCTTCAGTGACAGGTTGCTGTCACTGCCCTGCTCCACTGACAGACTGAGGAGGTCATTCCTACCCTATGCCATGCGACTCTTTAATTCCACACGGGGTGGGAGGAGTCAGTGCTGACACTATTCTTCTCTCTGTACTGGACTGTACAATAAAACACACACTACACACAATACACTCCGGTTTATACAGAACTCTCAGTAAACTGAGATTTGCACAGGACTCATAAACATGCAGTTTTTGCACATAACAGTTTTTGCACATCGAATAGGTCTGTAACCTTAAACACTTGTTTTGCACATTACTTATCTTGTTTTTCATCTCATTCTCCAAATTTATTCCAAAATCTCTGTATTTAGTATTTTTCTGCTATATTTTCTTATATTGTTATATTCTGCTATATTTTGTAGTATTTTATATTTTGTTATTTCATATATTTTTGTTATATTTTATATTTTATAATTTGTTTTTTGTTATATTTTTGTTATATTTTATATTTTTTTATTTGATATGGTTTTTGTTATATTTTTGTACCCTAATTTGGGTATTTTAGTTTTTTTTTTTGCTATATTTTGTTATATTGTTATATTCTGCTATATTTGGTAATATTTTATATTTTTGTTATTTGATATATTTTTTTGTTATATTTTTGTACCCTAATTTGGGTATTTTAGTATCTTGTTATATTCCTTCCTATTTTATCTATTACCTGTGTTTGTGGATACTGCTGGAAACTGTGAATTTCCCTTTGGGATGAATAAAGTATCTATCTATCTATCTATCTATCTATCTATCTATCTATCTATCTATCTATCTATCTATCTATCTATCTATCTATCTATCTATCTATCTATCTATCTATCTATCTATCTATCTACATCATTTACATGAGCACGTATACACTCTCTCTGACATATAAGGTTCTGCAAACAAATTCTACATGAAATTTTATATTCTTTGAAGCTAGGAGTTACAGAAGGACTTTTATACACTGTGCTTAAACACGGATTATTGCCCCTGCTTTAAATCCCAGGTAGAGGAACATTTCACACTTGTAAATTAGAAGCGTGGTTTGCATGCCTTTTACTCAGGGTTATGAAACACTGCTCTGAAGCAGGATTAGCATGGCTCTTTAGTGTTAACCTGGCTAAATGCTTAGCAACAGACACCCAATAAGAAACTGTCATAGTGTGCCTCATATCATGTGAAAACCAGAAATAAAAACACCTCGGTATCGGCAGACGGCAAAACACTGAGCATCAAGGGGAAGTGCATGCTGTAGTGAAGAGGAAATATGTTACACTGGAAAATGGCAGGAAGCTGGATATCAAAGAACACCTGATCAACTAACTTAAAAAGACTAAAATAGATTACAAAGCTGTGAAAGATAACAAAACGTGCTACGGCAGACCTTGTCCTTTTTTTTTCTTCACTGATTTAATCTGTGTGAGATTTCAAGTGATCACGCTTCTGTATTTATTCAATCATGGTTGTTGATGCAGCAAATATGCAAATGAGAGAGTTTAAGACAGGGTTTAGGGATGTACAATGTGAAACATCAGACTATCCAGGCCTGGGATTAAGTGTGAACCCTGGGTAAAGTATGAGCAGTGTGAAACAAAATAACCCAGGATTCTGTTTAGATTACAGTGACCCAGGGTGTGAAGATGACCCAGGGTGTGTCTCTATCTCCTGAGATAGAGACAATAGTGAGTAATGTTCACCAGATGGAAAGCAGAGTAGACCAAGAATTTTTCAGTTTGTTGTGTTGTGAAGAAAATACAGAAATACTTTGAGACCACATTTGTTCTTTATTTTTACTTCACCCTTCAGGGCTTCGGTACCCGTCTACTTTCTAGATACTCAAGATTAAAATATCGCCAGATGGAAGTGTTATTTTTATTTTTTTTCCCCCGACTGCCTGATTGATGCTGAAATGATTTCCATTATGAATCCAAGTGGTTGATATCTTGATGTTGAAAGTCTGTTATAGTAAGCTGGTTATCATGAATGTGCTTCCAAGTCATTCCGAGTCAGTCGCCCACACACCCCTCACTCTCTGCAAACCTAACATTACAATCAGGAAAGCTTGCCTGTTCTATATGCTGAGTGCCAGCTGCGTATGCTCGATTTGATTTTAATCTTTCACTCTTTTTATTTTCTCTGCCTTTCTCACACTCCATGCAGAAGAAATCAGTTGGACAAGGTGCTACAATTCATCAGCAATTCTTCTTTCACTTGTCTCTACCAGGGTACGGACTCATCCTTTTTCTTTTTTTTTTTTTATTTCTTCCTTATCACTTTGCCAATGCGGGTTTCTTATAAATGTTCTTTTACTTTGTGTACATCTTCATTTTTTGTTGTGTTGTTTTGTCCCTCAGCCAAACTCTGAGTGCTGTCCTGGTCATACCCACAGTGACCAATATGACACGGTTGTGGATGTTAACCGGCAAACTTCATCCGTATAGCATTTATTTAGCTCAGTAAGCTCTCAACATTTTAGAGCATGCTGTAAAATTTGTGCGTTATGCATAATATATGCTTTTTAATATGCCTGGTGATGAAGTTTAAAAGACTTCCAATGCATCTGTCAGTCATTAAGTGTAAAACAATAACTTGCCAAGGCTTTAAATAGAACTGGATGATTTCCACAAGACATTTAAAATGTCATACCTGTTTCCTGCAGTTTTCTCCTAGTGTTTAATATGAAGTGAACTGAATATAGGAAATTTTCCAATTAAATGAATTAATCAGTGCAAAAAATGAACATTTTTAAACAAATATCAGTTCATACACTGGTTGCTTTTCTATACATCATTACCATGAATTGTTATTATTGGAATTATCCAATAATATCCAATGAGACCCTTAAAAACAGGATCAGCTTTTCATATGTTAAAGTTTATGCTGGTCAAAACAAAAAGGATAGCCTTTTAGTCTTTAACTTAGCAAACCTGTTATCATACTAGTTAGCAAGCTGGAAGCATTTGTAATTTTTTAAGTTGTTAATAGTTCAAGTATTTTATTGTCCAAGTGGTGGTGCATTTGTGCTTATAAACACTTACGCAGTGTGACACTGATACGTGTAGATAACATAGTGGTTCAAAACTGAACGCAGTTGCAGCTTTATTAGTTCCAAACATTAGGAAACAGGCATGTTTAAAGCATTCAACAGTCATGCTTGTTGCCTTTTATTAATATTTCATTAGGATAGCCCATGGTGGCTTCATCAGAAAGCCATTAAAACTGAATCTAAGGTGAAGATACACTGAAGTAAAAAGCAGAGAAAATCTTTAAACAGTGAAGAGAGCAGACAGAATCGGCTTGGATGTGTGTTAATGCATCAGTTCCTCAGTATATGACATCGTATTCATTGCACACTAGACAGGTAAAAGATGTCGGATGAGTTTCCTGGGTTTTTTTTAAATCTCCTCCTTTTTTTTTAACTTTCTCCCTTTATTTAAATATAGTTATTGTGATCATTTCATGAACAGTAAGTTACTGTAATTATTAAGTGACACCCCAGAAATTACCCACGATGCGGTGAATAATATTGTGAACAGTGTATGATTATACAGTAGAACCTTGGCATACCGATTTAAGGCAAGTTCTTAAGGCGAGAACTGGTATTGGGAAATGAATTTTCCCATAAGAAATAGTGTAAATGCAGATAATCCGTTCCAGACACCCAAAAAATATAGCCAATATTACAGATACGAAGCGTATGTAAACTGTATGACTGCATACAAAGAACTGACCCAATCCAAGCATTCCATGTTAAGGCTCCTCACAGGAAGTCATGCCACCAAGCTTGGGCTAAAAATAGAACAGATCACCCATGCCACCAATCTGTCAACAAAAAAGCATGCGAAAAATCACATAGCTTTAGAGCACATGCCGAAGGAAACCACCAGTTTAAACTTCCAGCTACACATTGACTCTGTTGTCAAGGCAGGATTTTTCCATCTTTGCCTCCTCGCGAAGATCAAGCCCTTTCTGAGTCGGAGTGATCTAGAGAAAGCCATTCACACTTTTATTAGTTCCCAGCTAGACTATTACAACGCTCTGTATGTTGGAGTCAGTCAAGCTCGTCTGCTTCGCCTACAACTTGTGCAGAGTGCTGCAGCTCGTATGCTGACTAATACTCGTAAATATGATCATATCACACCAATCCTGTATTCCCTCCACTGGCTTCCGGATACAGTTTAAACTTCTGCTGTTTGTTTTTAGTGCAATCAATGGCCTGGCATCTTCTTACTTGTGTGAGACAGTAAGCTTTTACCAACGAAGTAGAGCTTTACGTTCTGCTGACCATAACGTACTAGAGGTCCCTCGGTCAAGGTACAAACAGTGGGGTGATCACTCCTTTGCAGTGGCTGGTCCTAAACTCTGGAACACAATTCCTTATGAGTTGCGTACTATTATTGACCTGCCTCTGTTTAAAGCCAAACTCAAGACTCAATCATTTTCTGTGTTTTGTATATTTTATTGTTATTTTATATAGATATTGTTTTAGTCACCTTTTTAACGCTATAAAGCACTTTAGGTTGTTATAAGGTGCTATACAAATAAATGGTGATTGATTGATTGTTGATTTCTTGCAAATTCTTAACGTGAAAATTCATAAGGGAGAGCATTCGTATGCCAAGGTTCCACTGTATTTTAGAAATTTACTGGAGTTATTTCTCTTATAAACAATACAGTAAGGTTCAACAGAGTAGTAAATGATAAAGAACTACTATAATAACACTTTATTATTTACTGAGAAGTTAATAAATACTTATGCACTAGATACAAACACTAGTGTAAAGTGTTATCATATGTAATTATTTGGAGACTGAAAATATACAAACTTTTGCTAACTTTTGTTATGCTACATTTTGAAATATTGTGTTTGTTGTGCAGGTTGTTCTACAGTATACCCGGAAGTGTTCGCACAGTTTCTGGCTTTAATTCTAATGTCAACTTCGAATATGCTTCGTCAGTCTATTTGTTTTTCAGTCTGCTTGTTTTTGGTGTTGACTTTGTGCTTGAGCTACGGCTGGAAGCCGGACCGAACTCTGCAGTGAATCTGAATCAGTGTGCTCTCTGCTCTGCAGGGACCGGACATGGCGAAGTCAGCTTTTCTCTTCTGTATAGACTGAATATTTATTCTCATATTCCACTGCTCAATATGCAGCAGAACTCAATAAAGCAGTCTACAGAAAGCCTGAGGGAGGTAAAGCCATACACTGTGTGTGTGTGTGTGTGTGTGCCTGTAGTGTGTGTGTAATTTATCGTGCTGCATTACAACGAAATAGGCAAAAGTGTGGGCCACTTTACATATGTCAAATTCAAATACATAGACAAAAAGATTAGTTATATAATCCTTTCTTTCATATAATCCAGCATTTGTTTGCCTTTGACTTGTGTGTGACGTGTGTTTGCATGTTTGTGAGGCACAAAGGTGCAGAGACAGAGAAAGAAACACACCTTTGGTTTCTTCACATTTTAATGTCATAGTGTTGAGAATGTGTGTGTGTGTGTGTGTTTATCAATTTCTGCGCTCATTAAACTTCCCTCAGTAGATTCTTCTCCTATATCCTCTATTCCTATATCAGTACATGGCTTGAGTAATTATCTCTGACACTATCTCTGACATAAACACATAAAAAAGGAGATGAATAATTATTTCTGACACTGCATGCATTGTGTAGATGCCCCTCTCCTTTCTACATATCCCTCCAACCTTCAGTGTAAGTCATATGTTGTTTGTAATGATGATCTTTACTTTCTTTCACTTTAAGAGAATAATTCTGAAATCGTACTAGGTGTAAGGCGTAACAGGTATTAAACTTTTAAATCTCCAGAGCTGGCACTTCCATACAGGCTACAGATGAGTGGAAAAGTCTGCATAACCTCCGGACAAAATGAAAATGATAACCTAAACTTCGACAAGCGTTAAACAGTCAAGCCTGTAAACTCAGATGACCTCTAGAGGTGGTTTGAATAAGCTGAAACCTTCTGGTTGACTCTGGTGCAGAATGACAAGCGGTTATCAACCTCCACTGCATTCAAGGTCTCCAGAAGCTTATCTTCAGGTGAGATTATCTCCAGCAGTCCTAAACTCTTTTTGCTGAAGTGAAAAAGCAGTTTTCAGAGACACCCAATTCAGACTGGTGTCCTGTTTAGCCCCTGAGATTCTCCAGTGAGAAGCCATCCATGATGCTTTATGGATCATGGACTTCCCTTATACATTTTTAGTCTAGGAATTGCTGCTGTCTACATGTCTCTCAAAGACTTTTGGGAAACGGGTAATGCACAGAGGGCATGTCTCTGTTTTGTGAGTCTCGGGGTCCAGCTGCAGGCTGCTAACAAACTTCCTAAAAGATTTACATTTGATATTAAATGTCAACAATTCTATAGTAGCATTCTAAACAGGAGATTGTACCATGTGTACTGACCTTGCTGGATCTGATTAACAAACAAACCATGTCTGCTACATGTTGTAGAGATACGGTGGCTGGCATTCTCAGTGACTCTAGATATATGGTGATAAATTGTGTGGCCTGTTTCTTTGCTTCCTGTCACTAATCTCCCCCTCTACGTCCCATGTTGTGTGTTTGTTTATGCATCAGTGGGTCATTATTTTGATTTCGGTTTTGTCTCCTGTCATCGGTTATTTCTTTGACATGTCCCTGCACCTGTATTGAGTTTACCCCTTGATTAGTTTGTTCACTTATACCTTCATGCGTCTTTTGTGCATCACAAAGTATAGGATCATTATTCCTGCTGTTGCCGAGCCTTTGTATTTCGTCTATTGATCCTGATTTTGACCTTGCCTTGTTTTCTGTTTTTGCCTCTGCCTGCTCTTTGTACAAACCTGTAAACAAACTAGTAGCCTAATTAAAAGTACCACAGTCCTGACCAGGTAGCTAAGGGTGCTGTTAATCCGTCATGCAGTGGCACACAGTCTCATGTTAATGAATGTGGTCTTTCAGTGTGGTTTTATATCTGGCTGCTCAATCACATCTATGGTGATGAAAGCAAAAATCTCTCATGTGCATTGTGTTTTTAATAATAATAATAAGTAATAATAATAACAATAATAATAATAATTTTATAATAATAATAATAATAATAATAATAATAATAATAATAATATTGTCTATTTGGAAAACATGATCTGTTTCTTCTGTATAATGAATTCATGCCTGGTTCCAACAACAGAAAGTGGATGAGTGTGCATAGGATTGTGTGTATGTTTTCACACACTCTGTGGTGTGTGTTTGTGTGTGTGTGCTTTCACACTCTATAACACATCAGACTTGAAATGACTCGGTCGTAAAATTCAACACAAGTTTACTAAGGAGCTCACATTCATATCTGTTCTGGCTCTTGAGTAAAGGCTAATGGGTTTTGAATAACAGTAAACAACACCATTGAAATGTAGGTCAGAACTGCAGATTCTTTTCTTTTTAACTCATTGCTTGGGAAACTTCAAATGACACACCACCTTTTTTTTTATTCTCCTTGGGGTATACAGGTGCTTTGGTGTGTGAGGAAAAATCATATAGAGTGCTTATAGATGTGTAGCATTTTGGGAAAACCTGTTAAATGTAGCTGTGTTGACAAAAACACCAAATCCACATGGAAATAATTTGATTTTGGTTGTTTTCGAACCTTTCCTTGGCTGTCTGCCTGTAAAATCAGACTTGATAAAGATCCAGTCAGCTCTCATGCATATTGCTTGAAGTATTTGACCTACATATGATAAATTTGGTCTGTAATTAGCCATAAACGTTTCAGTGGGTGTGGAAGATGCAGGCTGTTACCACAAAAACATTCACAGCTTTTTACTTACTTGACTTGACTTATTTAATGAGTTGACATAAACACAAGACTGAGTTTCCTTATTAAGATACATGGTCTTACTGATATTTAAACATATTTCTAGTTTATGAAATAGTAAAAACACACAAAGATCCAGGATCTATTTAGAAGAATAGGGTTACTATTTTGATGCATCATGTTTGACAGTTTGATAGCCAGGATCTGATTACAAACTGAATCGATCAGATTTAAGTCACACAGCTGTTCAACTTATTCAAAGCATTATGTTTACTCACTCTGTGAGAAAAACCCATAGACATTTAGGGTGTTATCACCTGGCTCATGTGGAGTGGTTGCTTCGGGAAAACATGGCAATCATTTTCAACCACCCCTAAAAGAGCTGGTCTTTCTTAAAACGCAGACTCAGAGACATTATTTAATAACAATAATAAGTGAGGTAAAGTGAGGTAAAGTCACAGTCCGAGAACAATCAGAGGTCAGACCATCAATACACAGGCTATAACAGGCAATTGCAAAAACAAAAGGAAACAGGATCTGTGGTCACCCGGGGAAGTAAAAACGCCGAACAAAAGCTTATCAGACATTTAGCATAAACTGAAACAAATATTTCATGCTGATTACAAAACACTTGAGGGTTTAAGTAGGCAAACTAATCAAATGGAAAACACAAAAAAGGTGAGACTAATCATGACATATTAGGACAACAACCAGGGACAATACAAGGGATGGAGACATGACATAAATCAAAAGAAAACAATACAAACACATGAGAAATAAGTGCTGTAGCGCTGTGGGCCGTTAATCATGCTGTGCAGCTCAGCTCACCATGCCCAGTGCGCACAGGGGATTCGATCGCAAACAAACTCTGGAGTGGTTCGCTTGTGCTGAGAAAGCAATCTGAACCAAGAGACCCAAAAACCGATTATTTTAAAATGATGTCTTCGGCAAAATAGGTGAATTGAAACAATGTTGTCCCAATGAAACCTCAATTCCCTCTTAAACTGAAATTGTCATTTACATTTAAAAAGAAAACCCCAACAAGCTCAAAGAGCTGCTGGGTATCAATGTTGGTGAATAAGCTCTACAACCAGAACCCTGGAACATGAACAGGTTCAGTCTGACCAGTGAGAAAAAAGGGATGAAAACGCATATTTTTACACAAATTGATAGCATTACCCATCACATTGGGGTGGTGGTAGCTCAAGTGGTTAAGGCTCTGGGTCATTGACTGGAAGATTCACTGGGTTGTTGAGCCGCCAAGCTGCCACCGTTGGGTCCTTGAGCAAGGCCTCCAACCCACCCTGCTGCAGGGCGCTGCATCATGGCTGACCCTGTGCTTTGACCCCAACCCCTGGGTTGCGAAGAAAGAATTTCAAGTGCAGTAATGTATATGTGACAAAGACAACTTAACTTACTAATAATATTTGTTAACTGACTCCAGCTCAGTGTCACAGGAAGACAATCAGGGAAGCAGATCCATTAGTAGTTTAGTAGTTTAGTAGTTAATTTACGTGCAATATTTATCTACTTATTATAATTATACAATAATTTATAAACGATAAATCTGTAGTGAAGATTGTAGATTGTGAAGATTTGATGTTTGACTGAAGTCTGTAATGTCTGTTTTGCAACATTCTTATGTTTATATCATGCTGGAATACGATAATGCTTTTTTGTAAATACAATGTAATTAGAACATAATAACTAATGTAAATACTATGAAAATAGGTGATTAGCATTCAAGATCAGCATTATATATCATTTGGTTGGGATATAATATATTCACTCACTATTAAATATATGCAAATGCCCAGATTAAATCATCCAGTGCATCACTTTACTGTCTCAAACTCAAGCTTATTATTCAGCTGTTTATCTGTGCTGTTACTGACTACAATGCAATGAAACTAAATAGAAAAGGTCTATCTATCTATCTATGATTATATATATATTCTCTAGTCATGCCCCTCCAGGTATTCTTCAGAGGGACGTGATGCTGAATGGAGTCATACACTAATGAGATATAGATTAAAAAGCAAACTAATTAAAAGTCTCATTACAGCTGGAGGATGGAAACGCCCTAAAGTGGCGTCTCAAATGCCTCACTTACCACTCTGACTTTGTAGCAAATGACATTTACACATAAAAGCTAAAGAAACAAGAGCCTGTTTTGGGAATGACGTACTCAGGGAAACAATTCACGGAAACGATAAGGATATTCGTATTTAAAGCCTCCGAAGTTCACCATATGATTTCACATTGAGCTTAACCCCATGGTTATCGCTGTCCTAAACCCTGCTTTTAACCCTGAGTAGAAGAACATTTCACACTTCTAATTTAGCTTTGGGGTTTAAACAGCTTTTTACCAGGGGTTATGAAACCGGGGTTATGATAGGAGCACTTTTGCAGTGTTAATCCCTCATCGCCAGATGTTTACTGTAAGAAACATGCTAGGTATTTAAGCATCAGACTCCTAACAAGAAACTGAATAGCACATGCCTTGTGTTTTGCTTTGTACAGTCACAGAAACCGTGTCTATGTAAACAAAAATATGTAAAATATATGTCTGAATATGTTTAAGACAGGGTTTAGAGTGTGAAACATCAGATTATAAAGAGCCAGGATTAATTGGTAGCCCTGGTTAAAGTATGAGCAGTGTGAAACGTCAAAGTGTGAAAAGTCCTCATAGGCCTTTCTGATTTGTTTTAAAGCACTGGGACCTGTGAGATATTTTGCATCCACACAGCAACATGCTTTAGTGACTCGTCCAGCTTTAACGGCTTCTGCTCTTACTTTATTATTTCTTATTAAAATGAATGCATATCAAACAGGAAGTGCAATAAAATGAATAAAAAGTGAGGAATATAACCCTGGACTCATTAAAGGGGGTTGATATGCATCAGATCTGATCGCCTTTAAGACTTCATCTGTTGAGTCCTATGAAAACGTTCACATGGTGCTTTCATAAGGCATTAAACACAGTGTTATAGTTATTAATTCAATTGTAAACATAATGTAGTGTTTATAAGACATTTGATCATGTTCAGTTTGGAGTGTTCAGTAGTGCTTTATATTTATTCTGAGACACTGAGACCTGTCCTGATGTATTGTATATGACTACTACTAATAACTCATGATAATTTATAATGTATATTTTTAGAAAATGCTATAATGTTTTGTTATAAATAAATAATAACAGCGTATAATGACCTGATGAATGCACTTTGGAAAGAAGGACTGCTTTGTGAAAGCTTTTTCCTTGTTAAACTAATGAGCTTACTTCAGAGAAGAGTGAGAGAGAGAGAGAGAGAGAGAGAGAGAGAGAGAGAATAATGAATTACAATTATGTCTATACTTTGAATTTTGCAATAATATGATCAGTTAAATGTGAAAGCACTTAGATAGTCGGTTAAATAAATAAATTAAATGAATAAATAAATGAATAAATAAATAAATAATAAAGTAAGTCAAATGCTTTAAGGATTTAGCAGCCAAACGTGTGCTTTTAGCTTTTTAGCATCATAGTATTGTTGTCGAAATGTTAAATTGTGGGTGTGTAAACACAGGAATCAGTTTTATTACCAACTCAAGGTAATAGTTTTGGATTACATTCACAACAGAGTCAAACACTGTGGCTTTGGTGAAATGTGACACTTGAGGGTATGCTGGATGAAAAGATCTGTAAACATCTCTTGGTGTTGAGATCATGTTCTACAGAGGGACTATGGAGAGCATCCTGGGTTTCGGAATTGCAGTCGTCTTGGACTCTGCAGCGGATAGTGAGGACAGCGGAGAAGGTCATAGGAGTCTTTCTTCCCTCCATTAGAGATGTTTACACCACATATTGCATCAGCAAAGCCATCAGCATTGTGGATGACCCCACACACCCCTCACACAAAGTCTTCACCCTGCTGCTGTCTAGAAAAAGATACTGAAGCTTTCGGGCACTCATGACCAGGCTGTAACAGTTTCTTCCACCAAGCTTTCAGATTCCTTAATACCCAGAGACTGGACTGACACACACACACACACACACACACACAAACACACACACACACATCATTGAACTCCTCCAATTTGTGCATTTTTTCAGACAGCTGCTACAGCACTGAAACAGGAATGCTGTATAGACCACCTACATCTCTTTTGCTGCAAACTGTGTATTGTTTTTACATCTAGAGCATTTTACTCTATCGAATTACCCTTTTGAAGCTTATTCATTACAAAACTGTGTGCTGGTCAGCGCTTCACTGTCCCTTGTCAATTACTATACTATACTGCGCAGTGTCGCATTTTTTCTGTGGCACTGGGTGTATGGTCACTTCTTACAAACGATTCAAGTGGTCAACAATTTAGTAAGAATAATACTCACAGATGACGTGGATGAGAAAAGCAAAACTAAAAAAAGTTTATTGCAAAAAGTCAGCAATCAATACGAGATCAATTCATCAAGACGTCCTAGAATTGATCTGAATTATTCCAAATATATCCCCTTAAATATATGCTATTCCATGATACTCCGCCCGTATTTTTCTATACTCTATATTCCATAATGTTCAGATTTTAGTTTTTTCATTTTCTCTGGTTTTCTAAATTTTAGATTGTAATTAGTTTCAGGTTTTAGGCTTCTCTTATTTTCCCAATGTTCTCGTTAAGAAAAATGTTCCCACCCCTTTCACTGAGAAAAAACCCCTCTTAGGATCTTGCATTCTTACCTCAGACACTGTGCTGAACGGATCTTCCCTGGGTCACACTGTCATTTTGGATCATTCCATCATGCTTTTTCTCTTTTATTCATCAATTGCAAAGTTTACTAAGTCTACTCATGCATTTAAATATATTCTTCTAATAAGTTCTACAAAAGGTGACACGTTGGCTTAGTGGTTAGCACGTTCGCCTCACACCTCCAGCATCCTGGGTTCCCGCTCACTGTGTGTGTGGAGTTTGCATGTTCTCCCCATGCTAGGTGGGTTTCCTCCGGGTGTTTCGGTTTCCTCCCACAGTCCAAAGACATGCTTCTAGGCTGATTGAAGTCTCTACATTGCCTGTAGTGTGTGTGATTGTGTGAGTGAATGAGAGTGTGTGTGCCCTGTGATGGGTTGGCACTCTGTCCAGGGTGTATCCCGCCTTGATGCCTGATGATGGCTGAGATAGGCACAGGCTCCCCGTGAATAGATCAATTAAGTGGTACAGACAATGAAATGAAATTAAACAAGTTCTACATAGCTGTGTGTATGTTATGTGTGAACAGGTGTAAGCTTTAATGAGGCATATATTGTATGTGTGTTTATTACTTAACCAATCATTTTTGTGCTTTATATATTGTATGTCTGTTTTTCTCAGTCTCTACTCCTCCTAAGCAAGGTCATCCTGAACCAATACAACATCCACATCATCTTAGTCACCCACATATCGGCCGACTGGGGTCTAGCCAACTACTATGTCCTTAAACTGCATTTTCCACCAAATTCTGTATTGTGATAATTTTACAGTTGTTAATTCCCACAGCAGGTCTGTGTAGTGTTCTTAGTTCTGTGTTGTCTCCTGTAGTCCTGGGTTTTATGGAGCACCATGATCCTGGAGGACAAATTTTTTATTTTCCTGTGTACTCCACCAGCTGTAGGTGATTCAAATGTAAATAAAATCTCCCTGACTTGATCAGATTCCTGAACTCCAGGTGGAACGGTTCACCTGCGGTAACATCGGGACGGATTCCGCATATGCACTTAAGCCTGAGCTGGACATCTTTGTCATATATATTTGAATATGAATGAGGAGGCATGCGTTATTAATGAGACCTTCTAATGCAGATGGATTTATTTAATGCTATGCTAATGTGAGCGAGTGTGTGTGTAGACACTCTCTCTATGTGCGGTGTAATAAATTGAACACAGCGAAGGCCACTATCTCAAGGACTGTTTCACAGGGTTAGAACAATTCAAGGTCTGAGAAGAGTAATGTCACTGAGTGCTGCTGTGCCTGGGTCTCTGTGCTTTGCACATGACTTTGCTTTGATTGCATTTGATTTTTATGCTAATGTGAGCGCAGACCTTAATTTTCACCTGAATCCTCGTCAGATGTGGTTGCGTTCGCACTCACAAGTCCTTATATCTGCACTGCAAACATGGTTAGGTATAATAGGTATTAGAAAGTAGTCAAGCATAATAAAAAAAAAAACATGCAGAGAAAATTAGATTCATTTTAAGAGTTAAAAAGAGAAAAAGAGAGAGAGATACAGACAGAGCTCCCCCGAGAGAGCAGGATACAAGAAGTGTACTTCGTAACCACATGTCCAAACTATGAAGAAAATCAATCACAAATTGAAAATAATTTGTCCTAAGCTGGAGATGAAGCTGGAGAGAGACACACAGCTTCAGTATTACTGCCACAAAAAGAGGAAGAGTCAACCAAACAGTGTTGTGCTCATGAACTCACACACACACACACACACACACACACACTCAGACAGCACTCATATCTATAGACTATAGGCTTTGTGTTTTGCTTTGTTTTGTTTTCTCTTCACTTATTTATTATTTGTTCAGGTTTCATTCCTTACTTTTATAAATGTTTTGGCAATGCATTATACAATTTGTCATGGCAATAAAGCTCCTTTGAATTTAATTCAACTGAGAGAGAGAGAGAGAGAGAGAGAGAGAGACAGACAGACAGACAGACAGAGTGAGAGTGATAGAGACCAAGAGAGAGAAAGAGAGAGAGTGAGATTGAAAGAAAGTGAAAGAGAGAGATAGACAGAGTGAGAGTGTGAGAGACCGAGTGAGAGAGAGTGAGAGAGAGAGAGAGAGAGACTGAGTGAGAGTGAGAGGGACAGAGAGAAAAAGAGAGAAAGAATGAGAGAGACCAGGTGAGAGAGAGAGAGAGAGAGAGAGAGACAGTTAGAGTAATGAAGGATGAAGTGCATGTTGCATTTCTGTGATCCTGGAAGTACTTCTCATGATCCAGTGAGAGAACAGTGCTGCAGTAGTCAATGCCATCACATTTATTAAGACTCCAATTAAGGCTGTTTTGGATCAATCTTTAAACCCACCTCCACATTTTGTGGAAAGTTAGTGGTTTGATCCAGATCAATGGCCACTTGCCTGAGCAGAGAGATGGATCTGAGCTATTTCTCGCTTCCACACATTTCATTGATCAGGGGAATGAGTAGTTTCATGAGTGTTGTGTGTGTGTGTGAGAGAGAGAGAGCTCCATTAGTGTTTAAACCGGAGATATTTTCCATATTTAAAATTAAATACCTGTATTTCATTTTTAACACACGACGGCTCATATAACCTCTGTGTGTGTATGTGGGTGTGGTTCATGGTACATCGAGAAACATTTTATAATCATAAATACAACATGTATCAAACAATACTACTGAATCCATACATTAGAACATACAATGCGTATTTCCACCCAAGCACACAAACACGTCTTCCATGTCTGCTAGCTGACCTTTACTTCCCGGTTACGCTGGAATATTCAATTTATCAGGCATATTACATGTAGCTACCTCAGATCAGTAACAATGCTATCTCCTGCATATCAGTTATCTCATTTTAGCCATGATATTAGCTTTCTGCTATACTAAAGACAGACTTTGTAATATGACAATGTTTACATGTTAGACCTGTTGTGTACACTTACATGTTGTTGCTCTTATAGAGCATGTACAGCTACCAGCTAATTTCTCCCCCTGCTTGTCGTTCTCAGGCTGTTCTTATCTGTCAGAGGGTGAATAGAGGGATACATGGATGCCGATTGGCCGAGAGTGCCTATGTTCTGTTCCTGCTTAGTGCCTAGGTTTGATCATCCTGTCTGACATTTGGCTGGCAGACAGAACCGTATATATATAACTGAGTTTGTCTGTGAGATTGGAGACAGAACCAAACCAAAAAATAAAACAACAACAAAAGTAGCACAGGAAATAAAGTATCCTCTGGTGATAATGTTTTTTATGACATTATTTTTCTCATTTAAATAATGCCCACATTTCCTGAAATGTAAATCAGGAACCATGTTGTTTCCAGTCCGGAGAGTCTGAAGGTTTTTGATATGTGTGCTTATCTTGCTGTTTCCACAGTTTGTCTGAGTTTGTCAATCAATTTGGTAGACTGAAGTTTTTTTACTCTATTTTTACTATTTTAAAACATACAGTCATAATGTTTGTGTATACAGTTAGCAACTGTGATGCTATGTCATGTCTTTCTTTAACTGAAATAAAAGATTTGGTCAGGGATTTGTGTTAGCACTTTAATCTGAGAGTGTGTTCTTTATCAATATTATAATTTTTTTATAATGAGATTAAAGACTCCAATCAGCCTAGTAGCATGTCTTTGGACTGTGGGAGGAAACCGGAGCACCCAGAAGAAACCCACCAAGCACTGGGAGACTCCAGGCGGACTCGAACCCCGGAGGTGTGAGGCAAACATGCTAACCACTAAGCCATCATGCCACCATAATGAGATAATGTGATTTATTTATTTCCATATAAAATGACAGAACTTTATAATGGTGAGGATATGACATGGCTGTTAAATGAGACAACCGATCAACACTAAAGCAAATCCTGTAGCATAAAGTAAACCCAGAAACACATCTGGATCATGCTAAGATTTTATGCTGACAACTTTCAGTAACCGCTCCAACCAATCAGAGTACATATTTAGATGGATGTTGTAACAGTGATTTAGAAGTGAAGCCCTCTCTGGGCTAGCTGCAGTACACGGTTTTTGTGGTCCTGTTTTAGCCAGTTTTTTGTAACAATTTTTTGGATTGACCTTGTTTTTGGATTGTGTAAATGAAAATCCCACCTACACCCAGGTCCTCAGCCTGCTTCTGTCCCTGTGTTGCATGTGACACATGGATTAGCTGATGTGAGTTAGCTAGGAAACGGTAGCACAGACTATATCCACGACTCGAAGCTCTAAAATTGTTTCCTGAGAACTGTAGAGGAAGTCTAGCACACTAGTAGGCACAGGCAAGAGTAAGAAACAGTTACAGTTTTATTGTACTGCTGGGCACCACTTTCCAAGAAATCTCAGAGACGAAGGGTCTTGATCATTCATTACACTTAGTTTTATAGACCAGAGATTTAGCAAAAGGAACCAACTCCTTATAAAGTAACAAAAACATTCACTGGCTACCTACTTTTGTCTTTTTGTCTCAGCTAAGCATACTCTTACTTTTTCTTTCTTCATTCAGTTAACCTTAGCATAGCTGGACTCTCTGTTCTGACCATGGCACAACAAGTCTACATTCTACTTTCTCACTACATCAGTTATACAATATTTCAATTTTTTCATCACACAGCATTAAAATATTTGCACGAAATCATGACTACAGTTTAGCTTTTTACACGCCAGTGCTGTTCTTACCAAGTTGAGATGTAGCATCTTCAGCACTTTAATGTAATGAAGCAGGGGCGTGCCGATGATCAGTAAGGGTGGGGCAAAAAGATGACACACTGTCCAAATGGTCATATCTATGGTACATGCTCTGACTGAGTTTTTTATTATTATTATTTAAGATCGAAGCTTCCAGTTTGACCAAAAAGTCTTTAAGACTGCACAGTGGGAGTAAATGGCCCATGATGTCCAATTATATATACAGTCATTACCTCTACAATCTCTGCCTTTATTATGATATCTTTTTATAGTTTAATGTTAAATGAACAAAAGTAATATAAAAATAACACATTGATCCCTGCATACTTCAGTTTCTGGGTCACAATTATAAACGGATTATGGTGTAGATCATCGTTATGTTGCAGGCTATGAGCATAGTACTGTGATAGGAATACCACAGATATGAGTTAATGAATGATATATGTATTGAAAGGATTTATTTTTGTAACACACACACACACACACACACACACTGACCTAGCATTAACTCCAACATCCCTTCTGTTCAGTCCTCTGTGTTGTAAACACATACACACATCTGTCATGTGCCATTGTGGCTACGTTTACTCCTGTTTACACAATACTCAGAGGCTCGGATTGCGTTTTTTCCACAAGAAATACCGGCCCTGAGGGAGACGGCATTAATTTTATGCAAACGCATAAAGACTGCTGTGACACACAACCGCATTCATGTTAGTCCAATGCAAATCTTGTTTGCTAAGCCAGCATGGACCTCATGGCCACACACGTATATGTGGCAAACAAAGGCAAATAAAGCCTTTTTTATTTGCCACTAGAAATTTAAATATGTAATATTTAAAGAAGAAGAAAAAAAAAATATATATATATATATATATATATATATATATATATATATATATATATATATATATATATATATATATATATATATAAAATACGCATTGTAATAAATATAATATATAATAATATAATATTATTATATAACAATATAATAATAATAGTAATAATAATAATGATAATAATAATAATAATAATAATAGTGTGATATCTGGTGTTCAAGGAAACCACTGGATTTCTGTGTGGCTAAATTCTGGCAAACAACAGTATCTCTCTCTTCGCAGACTGACTGAATGAATGAATGAACACTTAATACCAGGCCAAAGGAGATAAACCAGGCCAAGGAGATAAACTCTCTTTCATTCTTTTCTTAAGTTCAAACATTTAGATAAGGTGACTAGGTAGATGAAAAGAGAAAAAGAAAGAGAAAGCGAGGAAAACCAAACAGTAACAAAATAGAGAGAGTTCTGTAGTCTTTGCACTCTCTGTCTGGAGGAGTTTTAATGGAGGTGTTTGGGGTTCATTGCAGGGATCCTTTTAGCTAGTCCACAGGTGCACTGACCTCTCTGAACCCTTCCGTGAATCAAGAAAAAAGACAAAACAGATAGTGTCTCATCCTAATGCTGCTCTCTAGTATGAGAATGCAAAGCCTTATTATTCCTCTTCTGTGTATTCCTGATTAGTCATTAATGTTTATTTTCTTTAATCAAATCAGAACATTTGTAGTAAGTGCTTATAACAACTTCACCAACCTTGATAATGGTTCAGTTTTAGAAAACAAGAACCTCTCAACATGACCTCTGATGCATGGAAAACGATCAAAAAACAACAGCTTGGATTTTGCATAATTATTATTCAACACATTCTAATGAAAAAGGTTAAAGTATTTCATTTGTGTCAGCGTGACACTGTTATGGGCAAGCCTGGAAGTTTGACACTGTAAAGGCCACACGCTTTACTCAGTGTTGCCATTGTGGATGTGACGGGGAAATAAATGTTCGAACACTTCAATTGTTTATTACCATTGCTCATATCTACACACATAAAAAAATGGATGCAAATGCATTCCTTTTGAACTTTTATAAAAATCAGCAAACAATATATAAAAAAAAAAATCCAGGGTCAGAAAAAGGCAGGGGGTCAGATGATGAGCAAATAGTGGCAGCCATGTTTGTAGGCCACATTGTGTTCTGTGGAATAGAGTTGATAGAAGGAACTGAGATGACACAAATCTGAGTACTTTGTTGCAAAGCTGTTGTTTGGGGGCCCTCAAAATCCTTCATACATTTTCAGTAGGATTGAAATCTAAGCCATGCAAGGCCTCCTTGATGTATTTTGCCTGTTTGTTTGGGATTATTGTCTTGTTGAAATATTCATCTTCACCCAAGAATCCTTTCCCTGCCCAGTAAGATTCAACTCTCCTTGAATATGTCTTGGTATTTCATGTTTCTTTCAATGATGTGTAATCCCCCAGTACCATTTTCTGAGAAGCAGCCCCGTATCATCATGTGCCACCTCTGTACTTCATATCGAGAAGATCCCGAGAAGGCCACAAGTCTTCTCAGGTTCTTTTTGATATATATATTCAATGATGAGCTGAATTATAATCGTTTGTGTTATGTCTAGCCAGAGTATATTTTTCCAAATGAGTTCTGATGTGTATAAATGCTTTTAAATGCAGATGCAGTACACTTTACTGCTTATTCTCTGTGTAACTGTTGTTCCTGCTGTGTTCAGGTCATCCTGCAAGTCTTTTCAGAGACTATTGGCTTCTCCTTATCATTAGTCTGAGCATGTGTTGTGGTGTCTAGGGACAATTAATTATGGGTCCAGGAAATATATCCCTGCATGTTATAAAACAAATCACAGTGACTGGGATCCTTAAAGTCATAGCTATGGTCATCATTCAAGATCGACCTTCACATAACCTTCACTCTGATTGATAACTGTTGCATGTTATCTTCCCAAATATTGTCTTTTTATAATCTACCATTGTATGTAGTTTGTTTTATAGTCAAGCTATCCTGGACACAGACTAATCAAAACCTGATTAGAGAAAAATGACAAAGTTTTATCCCAGTCTTCAACTTTCCAGTTTGGGAGAGTCTATGTCCATGAAAACCTCAGATTCTTGTTCTTGCATGAACCTCTTGTTGTTTTCTGCTGTTGCAGCTCATCCATCTCAAGTTCTGATGTACTGTACAGATGCTTTTCTGCTCACCACGGTTGCAAAACGTGATTATTTGAGTTACTATAGACTTACTGTCAGCTCTGATTTGTTTTTATCAACAAGGTGTTTTAGCCTTCAGACTCTGAGACACTGAAACAAATGTTCATGAATAGTTTGAGGAACATGACAAAGAGTTCAACCTGGCCTCCAAATTCCCCAGATCCAAATCTGATCAAGCATCTGTGGGATGTACTGGACAAACAAGTCTGATCCATGGAGATGCCACCTAAACACTACGGTCACCGGAGGCGGTGTCATGCTTTGGGCAGTGATCTGCTGGGAAACCTTGGGTTCTGCCATTAACATGGATGTTACTTTGACACATACAACCTATCTAAACACCCTTTCATGGGAACGGTATTCCCTGATGGCCTCTTTCAGCAGGATAATGTGTCGTCCCACAAAGTAAAAATGGTTCAGGAATGGTTTGATGAGCACAACAACGAGTTTGAAGTGTTGACTTGGCCTCCAAATTCCCCTCATCCCAATCTGATCAAGCATCTGTGGGATGTACTAGACAAACAAGTCTGATCCATGGAGACGCCACCTCACCACTTACAGGACTTAAAGGATCTGCTGCTAATATCTTAGTGTCAGATACAACAGCACACCTTCAGAGGCTCAGAATTGCTCAGAGCTAGTTTAGTGGCAAAAGGAAACCTACACAATATTAGGCAGGCGGATTTAATGTTAAGGCTGGTAATTATAGTGCACTGCTGTGGTTTCTTTAAACATTCTCATAGTAGCTGTGACACTGACATGGTAATATGTGTGGTGTATCTACGCAGATAATACTGGCTCAGTGGTGGTCCTTTTCAATTAATTTCGAGGGTAGAGGATGCTGATACATACAACAGATGGACTCAACGGACAAAATCTGCTGAAACAGGTTGGGGATCACAATGACGTCTTCTGCAGCATTGCGACTCCTCAGCATGTGGCAGGATCTTGTCCTGTCAATGTAAACGCTATTAATATCACACTGTAATACCAAACTTTTTTTCAGTATATGATTAAAGCAACAAGACGTCTTATGCACAACACTTCAATTAGCATAAGACTAAGACATTATTATTAAAATACTGTTTGAAACACGCTAACGATTAGCACAGAACTGCTGAAGTCGGTTAATGTTAGCCTTCGATAAAATGATGGCTCCTTTGCGATGAGTAAGTGTATTATTAATAAGGTATATACTCTGAATCCCCTCAAATATTGTTAGCTTTTCAATAAGAACATGGAAAGAGCAGAAAGTGCTATGCTTTAGTGTGCCATTAAACGCTACACATATTTTCCGTGGGTATAATAAAATTTTTTATAGTTTCATCCCTTCTAATTGCACAAACTAATTTTTCCTCAGCTCATAGTCAGTGGAAAAGCTGTAGAAAATGAAGTAGTGGTAAATTGTTTAGAAATTTAATGCATCAGTTAGCTTCGTAAGCTCTTATTTGTTGACTCAGCCATAATTACATGCTTAGAAGAAGTCCAGTTATCTTACAAAGAACACACAGGGATTTGATTTACCCAATTAAAGGTGAAAAATATTTTTATTTATGACACGAATGAGATATGTGTTGGCCATGTAAGTATTCAGTCTGTTTAAACCTTTAAAAATTATAGGTGCACGTTTTCTCTGATATGTTTCTGTCGGCTTTGAACACCTAGATCCATTCTTCTGGGAGAACCTGCTCAAGCTCTGTCAGATTGGATGGAGATTGCTAGTGGACAGCAATTTTCATGGTTGCCACAGATTGAAGTCCGGTTTTTGATTTGAACACATTTAGTTTGCAATGTAGCTTTGCCAGTATTCTTCGGGTCATTGTGTCGCTGGCAGGTGAAACTCGAACCCCAGAAGACACTGAAACAGATTTTCTGCTAGAATTGCCCTGTATTTGGCTCCATCTGTTTTTTTTTGCCCTCAAACCCTGACAAGCTTCTCACCCCTTCCTGATGACACATAATGATTCTACCACCACCGTGCTTCACTCTGCAGAGGCTCGTCTCGGGCTGATGAGCGGCGTTTCATTTGTAGCTGAAAAAGTTTCATTTTGGTCTCATCAGAACAGAGAACCCTTTTTCCTCCTGCATGTTTTCTGAATCTCTCACTCGGCCAGCCCTAAACGGGATTTCAGTAATGCAGTAATGTAAGTGCACAATAAAATGAAAATATCACAGCTGCCTTTTCTCAGACAAAGTAGAGTCAGTGTAATGCTTTTTCTTAGTAGCTTGTAGAGGAGCTGGATACTTAATCAAAATGGTAGTTTAGGTCTCCACTACCATTAACATCATCACACCAGTCGAGATAATCTCTTTTGGAAGAATGGTGTTTATTCCTTTATTATAATTCCTGAAATTCCAGAGAATTTCTGTTCATATTCTGCTCTCTCTCTCTCTCTCTCTCTCTCTCTCTCTCTCTCTCTCTATCACATTCCATTCTTGGCAGGTTTTCCCCAATGGCCTCGCTTCAGGCAGTGTGCCTTTAGTCTTCAGGCCACATGTGTAGTTCTCGCAGGTAACTGGTATGCAATAACAGTAGATCTAAGTAAAAACTTAACGTTTGGTAATAAGGAGTGCTCAGTTTTGGTCCTTTGCATTCGGGACATGAGACACTTCTTAGCCCGGTGTCTGAGTATCTCTGGGTGATTGTGTGCGTAAAAAGTCACAAGCCGCTATGTTTAACAGCTCTGGCACTGAAAACACACAACTTGCCCCAAGCAATCCCTGCAGCAACGTGCCATCGTTTCTTTCTCTTTCTCAGCGTTTCCATTCATTTCTTGGCACATATGTTTTCAACACATAAAAAGTGTACATACGCTCACGTGAACACCGTATACTATACTGAAAGACCTTCCAAAAGCCTAAGAGTTACGACCAAACAGAACGTTAGAACAGTAAGATGGCACTGGCATGCTGGGTGGAATAGAAAGAGACAGACAGATAGAGTGAGAGAGATAAAGGAAGAAAGCAAGAGAGACAGAGAACAAGTTCTTGTGTGTGGTTGTCGCTGATTGAATAATTGATGTTATGAGAGAAGTGCGGCATAGCTGTGCAGTCTCTGTCACTCAGTGCTGTCAACAGCTCCGGATCAAACACACACACAAACCTGACAACTTCCTCTGGGTTGCCCCCTGCCACCTCACTCCTTAGGACAAACAGACAGATGGGATGGGAGGGAGAGTAGGACGTCATTCAATGAGCAAGGAAATACGCTTTGTTACTCCCTTCTCTATTTATAGTCTCATCACTTTCTCTTCTGCTAGACATTATTGTTCCTATCTAATGTATTTTCGAACAACTGACCATCACACCATTGATTCTCATTTTGCTGTTATTATAAGCTCCGCTCTCCTCTTCTGTGAAGACTTTCCACTAGATGTTGGAGTGTGTCTGTGGGGATTAGTGATCATTCAACTACAAGTGAGATCAGACACTGACGTAAGAGTGAGGAGGTCTGGGGTTTAGTCTGTGTTCCTGAAACATGACGTTATTATTCTGTGTGGATGACTGACACATCAATTTTCAAGTGCCACTGAAGGAGCATCTCTTCTGCTCATATGATTTTTAATTACATTTGTTGTTATTGCACACATACCTTACAGAGATTAAAGTAATACTCAGTGTATTCTTTTCCCAAAATACTGACAACTTATCATTATTCATAGTATGAATCTTTTTTTAGGTTTATCCTTAGGCAGAAACACTAACCAGACGAAGTGCTTCATGTTTTGGGGAACGGTAGTCGGCTTTTAGATATTTGAATCGAATTGTGGCGTGAACATTTAGCCAAAATATCGATGTGATGTGCTTTAATGAGTTTCTGGTTGCACTATATATATAATCACACCGTCTTAAACGTAGTTAACGAACTACTAAAAATTTTAATCTCAGCTATACGCCTTCCAAAGTTACCTTCCAGATGTAGCTTACTGTATGTAGCTACGACGACCAGGCATAACATTGTGACCACCTGACTAATATTGTGTTGGACCCTCTTTTGACCTGACCCATCCTGCACTGTGTATTCTGACACCTTTCTATCAGAACCAGCATTAAGTTCTTCAGCAATTTGAGCAACAGTAGCTCGTCTGTTGGATCGGATCACACGGGCCAGCCTTCACTCCTCACGTGCATCAATGAGCCTTGGCCATCCATGACCCTGTCACCGGTTCACCACTGTTCTTTTCTTGGACCACTTTTGATAGATACTGACCACTGCAGACCGAGAACACCCCACAAGAGCTGCAGTTTTGGAGATGCTCTGATCCAGTGGTCTAGCCATTACAATTTGGCCCTCTCGTCAAACTCGCTCAAATCCTTACACTTGTCCATTTTTCCTGCTTCTAACACATCAACTTTGAGGACAAAATGTTCACTTGCTGCCTAATATATCCCACCCACTAACAGGTGCCATGATGAGGAGATCATCAGTCTTATTCACTTCACCTCTCAGTGGTCATAATGTTATGAGTGATCATTGTATATCTATGCCATGCTTGCCATCACATCTTATCTTAATTACGATTAATAATGAAATGAAAATTACGTAATTGCACAAAAATATAATGAACTTTTCAAATAATAAAAATTGGTCAGTTGTCTTTAAACTTTGGCTTAAAACTGAAATGTGTCCCCAAGCTAAATATAAATAAAAAATAATTTACTCCAGGAAATGCCAGTTCAATCTTGAGTCCCTAAAGGAATCCTATTCAGAAAGCTGCTGTTACTCATTCACACAACACAGCAGGACCTTTAATGTTTCATCTACTTCCTGTCATAAACTGTCTTTTATTTTTTTTTCTCTTTAAATAATCCACTATGGCTCTAATCTTTCATTTAGTACTTTTGAAAAAAAAAAACCTTTCTGTAAAAAGAAGAACGAATAAAAGAGTGTAATTCCTACAGCAGACATGCAGCGAATGAGAAAACTAGAGTGATAAAATGCCCTTGCTGAGTAGCATGTTTATAACATTTATGTTAGAGGCCCTCTAAAAGAATTGGCAATCTGGGAGATGAAGTGCGCCTCCATCACCAGGAGCCGGAGCCTGTCATTCCCCCGTCTGCAACGGCGTGTACTTAATGCTCCTTATCAGCAAACAATGGAGGAATCAAGCTGCAGTTCAATGGCTAATCAACATTCCAGTGGCAGTGCTAAATGAAGTCCATTTAATCAAAAACAACACTCTCACCTTCTCACCTGGTGCTGTGCAGAGCTTGAGCCCTAGGAAACCATAACACACCAACCAATGAGAGAAAGAGAGAGAGAGAAAGAGAGAAAGAGAGAGAGAGAGAGAGAGAGAGAGAGAGGGCATTGACCTATTGTTACATGACTGATGGGAATGATTTAAAATGAGTACATTCAGGAGATTAGATCAATATTGCAAAAGAGGAAGTAAGAGGTAGGAGGAGTTCTGCTTAACACACTGTCCACTGACACACACACACACACACACACAATCTAGTCTTATGATATAAGGAGTGTTTTTATGCAAATAAATATAATCCTACATTTTTTAAATGTGATTTTGATTGTGTGTGTGTGTGTGTGTGTGTGTGTGAATACTGTGGGTCCATGGCATCCATGGCTACATGAGTCACCTATATCTCTCAGACTGTGACAAAATCTAAATGCATCACAGCTTAATGTTTTACGATTACAACACAGTAGCCAAAGCTGAGGTGCTGCTCAAAACAGAAAACTCTACTGCTAGCTAAATAACGATATCCATTACAAATAACTTCTGAGAAACAAAGTTAACTAGGTATTTAGCTTTAATTTAGCTATCGAATATAGTTTTGAGCTGCATAGGTTTGTTAAAGCAATATAAATTAGGTATTTTAGTTATTAACTAGCAAGCTAAGCTAAGCCTGTTAGCTCATCTGATGGTCGTTTGCTACTGCTGAGATAAAAACTAGCATGAAAAGATGAAGCTCCTTGGACCAAATATCCCCTATAATTACTTGTAACCCCAACCATCTCCTGTATGTGTGGAAGTGTGGATAGTATACAATAAAAATAAATTTGTCACATCAGCACAATACAACATTTTCTGGCTTGTGCATAAAAATCACTATATTAGGGATGTGGCTGAGGTCAGAGACGCATACAGGGGTTTGGATTTGTTCCAGTATTTAAATAGGAATAATAATAAATAGGAATTTGACCTACTGGTCAAATGTAAAAAAAAAAACAGCTTAACTAGCAGCAAAGCAAACAATCCAAAACACAAGAAAATCCAGAGACAGAAAACAGGCAAGAACACAGTGAATGGCTTGGTATGATAGCAAAACTAACAATACTTCACAAGGTAACAATAGTGGAGTCGGCTTAAATGTCTGACGAACAGGAAATGAGCGTGTGACCTGGAATTGGCTAGTAGTCCGGGAAGGGCTCCCTCTGCTGGGTGGGAGGTGGAGCGGCGAGTGGAGCTGTTACAGATATGTCAAAACACTAACATGATAATGTGCAACCGAATACTACATGCCATATATTTAATTCTAGTTTTATGCTTGAAAGCTCCTTTAAATTGTAATCTATGATTGTTTTTCATCTGAGAGCGTGAGGTGGAAAGCACATGGAGTTCGTCCGTCTCAATCTCTTGCTCAATGGTTGCTTTTCTGCAGCTAAATGCTGGTTGCATGGGGCACTAAGTGTCCTCTGTGGTTTTTAGAACGAAACAGCTTTTTATCTGCTTTAGTCACAATCCCATGACACACTGTATCTCAATCCACCTGATGAATGACCTCTGTGTTCCTCACAACCCCAACAGCATTTACTGTGGACACAGAGGGAAGGAGTTGAGAGACTAACCGGGTTTTCAAAAATACTTTTTACATTACAATCACAATCCATCTATCCATCTACAGTAACCCTGTTATTCTGCTCCTGGTCACTGTGGATCCAGAGCTGGGAACACTGGGCAGCAAACACTCAATCATGCCTAGGGGCAATTTAGAGGAGCTATTCTACCTAGCAGCATGTGAACCCAGAGAAAACCAATGCAGATATAAAGGACATGTAAAAGCTCACGCAAGCTCAGAATCGATCTGTGGATCCTGTAGCTGTGAGGTGGCAATGATACCTGCTGCACCACTGGCCATCTTTCTATCAGAATACATTTTACATTTTACAATACACAAAGTATAAACCCACCATTTTCTACCCCACCCTGCATAGCAGAACATGCAATAAGCAAAGAGAAAATTATTTACCAGCTCATAAGACTCGAGATTAATATCCAGAAAAGAGGCTGGTCACTTGTTGTGAGTAGGCCATAACATTAAAAAAGAATTATTGTTATGATTTTAACTCTTGGCCATTTGTTTTATTGCCCTCAAGTTTAGCATGTACTTTCTTTGCATGTCACACTCCACAATGGTCTTTAATGGCTCATATAAAAATAGACACTCAGAGATTTAAGTATGTTAAAGTATTTCTGTGTTTAATGAGTCTACTATGTTTTTTTTTCTTTCACACAAATGTTTCTTTCTTCAAAGTGATATCTAACCCCATTTTTGCTCTCTGAGATGAGATGCTTGTTTATAAAAAGTTGAAGGTGTTATCTTCAACCACTAAAATTCTGTGTAAGATTACTCTGTGTAAGGGTAAAACATCTTACACTGAAAGCCAGCAGTATCCTGACTCACATTATATATCAGACTCGTGGCAATAAAACAATTCATTTGTTTATACTGATTGAAAATATCTGATAAGTCAATTTCCATTCCACTGGCAGAACAGAACACCAGTGTACTGGTAAAAAGGGTTAAATTGCTAAGGTCTGTATTGAACCATGCATGTAAATGTTTCTTTACTCTCACCTCATATGTTAAAACATAAAAAGATGGTCTAAGACAGGGATGTCCAATATTATCCACAAAGGGCCGGTGTGGCTGCAGGTTTTAATTCCAACCAAGCTACACCTGATTCCATCTGTTTAATCAACAGATCTTGGCTTTCAGTAGACTCAGGTGTGGCTTCTGTTTGGCTGGAATGAAAACCTGCACCCACACTGGACCTTTCTGGATAAGACTGGACACTTGGACATTGTCTAAGATGTCTGGGGGCCACTGTATTCTCCTCTCAAACTAATTGGTGCCACTACTTCTAATATTTGATCAAGACTCCTTTATGTTATATTTGTTCTTGTTAGCTGAATACATGGCTATGCATTTTGATAGTATTTTATTGTTACAAATAGAATTTGTGTATGAACAAATCATTTCTCACTTGAACTCCATCTTAGACTCTCTAAGAGTGATGGAGAGAAAATTGCCAAGTTGTAGTGATCCTGTGCCATAACAAAGACGCAACCAAATTAATGGCTTCCAGTCTGCTTTGCTCAAGACAACTCTATATACCCTGAAAACCTGGCAACCCTTACTGTTATTGCCCATGTCATTCTATTTCTTCTACAAACCTCTCACAAAGCAAATGAAGGCTAAGAAAGCTCTGAAACACCTCCCCTTTCAGCTAATGAATTTTATTCTGTGTCATTCTTAACACTCCACAAAAACATTTATAAAGTTCTGGCAACCCATCATTGCAAGCTGATGAAATGGGAGCTAGTAGTAAGTTGCTGGAATTCAATATCCAGACTCCAGTGATTTGATTTGAGCTCAGTTTAGGCAGAGCCATCAATAGCTCCTCCCTGCAAGATAAATTACACACATCAGCACTATAAAAGTCTGTATGAAGGTCCATGGCACTCTTTTTCATTTCACTAGGCTCTGGAGTCAAGCTTCCATCAGGATGATAAAGACTTAGCATTTGATTCCTTTTATTATAAGTTATAGCTTTTATGCAAGCCTGTTCCTAGTCATGATTTTTTTTATTTTTTGAGTAAAAGGAGCTCAGTGTATCTTTTATTTGGAGTACCGTAGACCAAAGCCCACAGAAAAAAACAAATGATTGCTAGTCTGGGTTAGACTGCAGTGTAAAAAGTTCAAGATACTTGGTTTTGAGGCTTTATAATCTCAGTCAGGTTACGATGGAAAGTGCCAAATAGTGATCTAAACACTGAAACTTTACTTGCTTTGCAGAGATTCAGTCACATTATGAGGCAAAATAAGGAGTGCCTGAGTAAATAAAGAATGAATAAATAAATAAATAAATTTTATTCCCAAACCTAACACTTTTTGCCCCATTTGTATGTATTTGTGCAATAGTGTAGCTGTCAGATACTCAGAGGAGAAGGGTGCAGACCTTTATTTTGAAGGGTGTAAAATAATTACACAAAACACACAGACTACAGACAAGGCTATGGCAGGCAAAGCATCAGAGAGCACAGAAACCAGAACTTAAATCAGTCACAGAACGGGTAAGAGTGATCAGTTAGACATGTGACAAGGCCGTGTGATATAAAGGGGTTGATGGGTAATAAAGTCAAGGGCTGATTTCGGCATAACCATGACAGTAATCATAATGGCATATGACTTACAAATGTATTTGGGGCTTAAACCTGAGGTCGTGATTGTAAACAGGGTTGCCAGGTTGCCTGTCTTTTATCCCAGCTAGATTGCATTGATATTGGACTGGTAAAGGGAGATTCATTTTTCTTTCATTGCCTTTTTTGTCATCAGCTAATAGAGACATTATCCACTCCTTATCCTTCCTTTTCCTCTTCCTATCTTTACAATATTGCTTACAGCAAAAAAAAAAAAAGTCCTGTACATCACTGCCTGCACTTACACACACTGTTCTTCTACCAAAGCCTATGTGTGCCATAATTGATTAGATTTAATTCCATTTATTTTCTTTAACAAGATTTGGCAACCATGGACTACTTAGTACAACAAGCCTCAAGACACCCTGTTGCCCCCCTCCCTCCTTCTCCTCCTACTTGACCATAGATTGATCTTCTCTACTCTCTAAGAAGGGATTACTGCTATCCTTACATTACAGTTTGACCCATTAGAGGGAGACTATGTTCATTCATTGATGTGCGTGTGTGTGTGTGTGTGTGTGTGTGTGTGTGTGTTTGACAGAGTGAGAGAGGCAGCATAGTGGTGCTCTCTAAACTTGCCAATTTGTCTTTAGCCTAAATCAAAATTGGGTATCAATAGCATTGGCAGTACTGTGTGTGTGTGTGTGTGTGTGTCGCACTGGGAGAAATTACTCTTCACAATCAATCAAGGCTCCATCTGAGACCTGATAATTACCTTCCACTCTATAAGAAAACCCTTAGCTTTATCACAATGCCATAAAACCCCCGAGGACACTGAATAAACACGCATACACACGTCAACAACACAGGAGCAGTTCAAATTTTAAGAAAACAAACATTTATGATGGAGAAGTGAATATTTTGATGTGGACTTATTTTGTGGATGATGTGGAATATTTACATTTTCATACATTCACACAACATGCATGAGTTTAGAAATATTTCAACCGTTAAATGAAACCTGCTCATAAATTATGTTCAAAGATTACACATCCACTATGATTGGAACACACACAGACACACACACACACACACACACTACTGGCCAGCCCCCAGGTCTTAGGCAGTCTAAAGGAAATCAATAAGAAGAGAGCGAATCACTGAGCCCACTCTGTCTCAGTCTCCCTAAGCGATCATCAGGACATAATAACAAGTGACAGAACCTAAATATTTCCCTAATTACACACACACACACACACACAGATATATTTCTTCTGAAGGAGGATATGTTCAAGTGGAGGTATAAAGCAAGATAGATGGATAATCTTATTTCTCTTTTTTCCATATAAATAATGTTTCTAATATTAACCCTATAAATGAAGAGACTATTCCTTTTACTACCACTACTACCTCTACTGCTACAACTACTACTACTACTACTAATAATCTTTGTTTCATGACGAGGAGGTCAAAATACAGTATATATGATAAAATTAAATTTTATTGATAAATCATGTTATCTAAAGTGCTGTACATAACATCACATTAAACATTATAAGACATAGAATAAAATTAAGTATTAAGAAAATCTTAAAAATATGGCTTGAAACAGAACAGACCTCAGGAAAAAGTGGAGACTGTTCCAGAGTTTAGGACCAACCACAGAAAAGCCTCAACTACTATTTGTCTTAGTATAACAATGCTGGACAGATAGAAGAAGGTGATTATCTGATCTGAGTGTTATGGTAGAGAGTGTGACTTGCATCATGCTTTCATCAGTGAGGATAATCAGGTCTTGCTGTTTTGTACTCGAGCTTATTTTTCTTTTAACTTTGTTGTATAGCTGAAGTGCCGTTTGCTGATGTATAACTTCTGGTACTTTTTCAGTGACACATCTTCCCCCTTCGATACAACACACACATTTCATTGATGTTCAGTGTTTTGTTGAGTGTTGCTACATCATGGATTTCACGATATGAGGCACACTCTGGTCAGTTGCTGATTATAAGTATCTAGCTGTAAAGCTGCATCGTTCACACTGTACACGTCTGGCAATGCTGTGCAGGGTTAGCATCACAAAAACTGTGCTAATCCTGCTTCTTTGCTTCTTTGAGTTTCATAAACTAACCGCACTTCTAAATTACAATTGTGAAATATTCCTCTCACCAGGAATAAAAAAAATAAAATCCACTGACTGAATAAAATCCAGTTTTAAATCCACTGACTGGATTTCTTAAAAATCATTGAAGAGTGCTGCTCAATAAAAGCCTCAGCCTTTTCAATAATACATTACGCTGATTTAGAGAATTGTTGTTTTGGGGAACATTTGAAATGTTGCTATGACACAAAAGAGAGCACTCGAGAGACAAACTCTCACCTGCAGTCTCTGTAATTCATTTCATCCCTTTTATCCATTAAGCAAATAACATTTACGCCGCAAATCCTGATTAATGGTTCGAAATGGGCCATGTGTTGGAGAATTTGCCACAGCTGAGTGCAAAGGTAATGGAGCAGGCATGGGATTGGTGAGTGCAGGGGTTTAGTCGAGAAGTCACATTAACACAGCTGCCAAGAGATATCAAGACTGCTTTGAGCTAAGACAGATACAAAATGTCTAACACAGTCAGAGCTTGTAACATGTTTAACACTCCTTTTGTTTAACAGCATTTTTGTTTGGTTTCACCGTGCAGCGAGTGTGATTCAAGAAGGGGTTGAGAGAACTGTATCATGGAAAAAACTCATAATATCCTCTTATTTTAAAGAAACCCTTGATGATGGATTTTGTGTGCTAATATTTTAAAATGTTGCAGGAGAAACAATCAGTCAAGCCATATTCAAATGCATAGCGTGTTATTTGAGGCTTTTATTATAATAATAATAATATTATTATAATTTATTATAATAATGTACAAATTTCCCAAGGTTCATGTCGTAGAGACCAACTTTTCATCTGTGTTTACATCTTGATGTGAACATCACATCAAAGAAGAAGTAGAAGAAGAAGAAGAAGAAGCTTTTAATTGAATTAAAAGCTTTAATTTTAAGTGAAATTCTTTCTTTGCATATCCCAACTTTGGAGGTTGGGGTCAGAGTTCAGGGTCAGTCAGGATACAGAATCCCTGGAGCGGAGAGGGTTGAGGGCCTTACTCAGGGGCCTAACGGTGGAAGCTTAGTGGTGCTTAAACCCCGATCTTCCAATCAACCTTAACCACTTAAGCCACCACTACCCTTGCGGACCTGTATCATTGTGCTGCCACATGACTGGCTGATTGGAATAACTGCATAAAAGAGCAGGTATGAAAAGTGTTCGTGTTAAAGTGACCAGTGAGTGTGTGCGTGCCATGTTGGGGGGATTTATCTATCCTCTGACTACTAACCACTGCATACTGAGAACACCCTGCTGTTTTGGAGATGCAGTTATCTAGCCATCACAATTTGACCCTTGTCAAAGCCTCAGATCCTAACACTTGCCAATTTTTCCTGCTTCCAACACATCAACTTTGAGAACTGTCTATACACCTGCTGTCTAAAATATCCAAGCCTTTGACAGGTGCCAGTGTAATGATATAATCAATATATCACGATATTCACATCATCTGTCAGTGTTATGACTAATCTGTGTACACGCTTTAATGTGAAAGCAAGTATAAAAAAATGGATAAAGGTATTTCATAGACATGATCGTCACTGTTTGTATAACAGAAACGACGTGCAAAATCGTCTGCTGACATGGAATCAAACAGCCAATGGAAAATGTTAAACAGTGATGGATATTACACTGTGAGTGGATTCTGGTCTACATAAAATATGCAAACACACCCATATACACACACTTTACCTGACACAACGTGTATAAATTGGGGGGCACTTAGTGCTTCCTTACTCACCAATCCCATGCTGAGTCCATTACCTTGGCACTTGTCTGTGGTAAATTCTCTAACACATGGCCCATTTCAAACCATTAATCAGGGCTTCATGGTGTGAAAAGGTTTTTTGGCTAATAGATAAAAGGGGTGAATTGCCTAGACTAGAGTTTGTTCTTTCAACACTGTCTCTCTTTCTGTGTCCCATTAAACAAACTTAGATGGCGACCTTCTATCTAAAACCAGACAGAAACACCATTTAGAGCGACAAACTCACAATGTCAGCCATTAGTACAAGTGCTCGAGACCCGAGCTTTCATTTACAATGCATCGTCTTTCACGGGTGAAAACAACAGCTAGCGTTATTGATGTGGATCCACTTTTAATGCTTAAGCAGAGAAGACCAGTTGCCTTGACTTGTCATGAGTTGTTCAGCCACACTGTTAAACTACTGGGGGTTTATGTCAGCACTACATTGAGGCTAATATTTAACACAGTTGTTCTCAGTATATGTAGACTACATTCCTCAGGAAAAGGGAGTGAGCAGCAAGCCATCCTACATCTTGTCCATCTCTTTGGTCTCGACTCATTACCTTAATATAATCTGTCCTACATTTCAAGGTCAAATGTTTCCACACGCCTAGGCTAAAGATATTCTCGTTCTTATTTTTTCACAACTCAAGATTCCGTATGTTATCATACATTTCCTGTCTGACATCAGTTAAAATAACTGTTATTTCCGTAAAAAAGCTAAGAGACAGATTTAATTTAGATTTTATATACTAGATCAGATTTCCAGTGGGTATTTGGTTGCATTGACTTGAATCAAACAGTTGGTGTATTATTGCTTGTTGTAGTTCCTTGCAACTTGCCACTGATACCTTGAGGAGTGCTTTAGTATTACTAGATAACCCCCTGTTACATGCCTAGGTATTGATGTGAAAAAGGGGAGCAGGAATTATTGGTTTATGTCTCAACAGATGCAGATTTCTATACATAAAGACCCCCTGGAGACCCAGAAATGGAACTGAATGGATTGTTGAGTTGGAGAGCGTGGTTGGGTTTGGATACTGCCAATGTGCTATGCTGTTCTGCCAAAGTTTTGCCCGTGACGTGTGTTGTTTTTTTCTTGTTTCTTCCCAAGGACTGTGACCTGCAGCTGATGTTATATTGGACTGGAGAGATTTGATTTCTGTTTAGATCATTAGGTAATGAGCGAGTGCCACCCTGTGTACTTTTGTTCGACTAGTTAGAGTAGCGTGAGATAGGGTACTTTTATTTTTGTTTTTTTTCCCCTTCCACAGTCAGATTAAGATAAAGGGACGGTTGTAGTTTAATGGGTTTTGGTTTGGTTGTTTTCTTTGATTTAGCACTGCAATTCTCTCTCTTTCTCTCTCTCTCTGTCTCTCTCTCTCTCTCTCTCTCTCTCTGTTCCTTCCTGGTTTGTTTTGCTCATACCCCAGCCAACCTTTAGGGACATAACACCCTCCTTCCTCATGATGCCATAAATTTTCAGCAGCAAAACATTCCCAGGACATGATTCCACCTTCACCATGCTTCACAGTTGGGATTGTCTTCTTTGGATCATTATGACCCAAACTATTCAATTTTTGTTTCTTCTGACCAGAGAAATCCAACTCCAAACAGTCTGGCTATTTTTATACTGGTCTTGAAGTAGTGTTCCTTGCATGGCAACCACTGGATGTACATACCTTATGACTCCATCTCCTTCTCCCGTTCCTTTATTGTTTTATTTGTGTTCAGGTGAACCCTATGGATAAAAGTTCATCCATCCCTAGGAGTTAATTTTTGCCTCCTTCATGAATTATTCAGTGTCTGTATGGGCCAAAGATTTGTATATTTCCATAAAGGTACTTGAACACAGACTTGTGTGGGAGGATGCAAAGTGTTGTGTTTATTAAACAGGTAGACAAATACAAAAAAATTGGTAAATATCAGTGTGGTATAGAGGCACAGGTCAGGCGATCAACAAACAAGGTATCAGAGGCAAGGTCAGTTCAAAAACATGAGCAGAGCAAGGATCAATACCAGGAAGATATAACAAAGGTCAAGCTTTATAACTGATTGTTTACTCTGCAGTGACACTGTAACAGAAAGATTCTTATAAAAGTATGTCGTGGGAAGTGGAGTCCAGTGTGGCCTTGTTTGTAGGCCACTGTGTAGGCTTGGAAATGGATCTATGGGTTGTTTAGACCTGACACTTCAAGTTGTATGGAAACTGCTCCTGTGGAGGAATGGATTTGTGAAGCTAATATAAATCTGTGTCTAACTGATTGTTTTAAAATTACATCTGATGTGAACAAATTAGTCGCTCTAATTGAGTTGCAATAAGAAATGTATAGTAACAGGAAATCTGTGGACTTTTCACCTCGGCTGTACTGTATTTATTGGTCATAAGACTATTCATGAGACAGAATCAGTAGTAATAGATAAACCAAAAATTTTTTATTGTAGAATATTGCAGTATGGGGTGTTGGTCATTGCTTAATTGTGAGTTTGAATGTAAATCTGCCTTTTATATTTGGTTCATAATGACTCCATGTTACTAACCTGACAATCATCTGTGTGTGCACGAGGTCACCCACTCAGTCTCTCAATTACTCAACCGTAATTACCCACTACCAACATAGCCACTGGACGCTCTAATGACTTCTATATCTAGCACACATCTAGACACATTTCCATTAAGTTCCAGTGTAGGGTTGATTATTTTATTTAAAAAAAAAATCATCAATGGAAGGCAACCATATGAAAATCATCTGGAATTGTCCTTATGTGTGCTGGGTTATAGAGACGGCACTCTGAAGAGCCAGAATTCTGTTTAGCAAAAACTCATTAGGTTTATGGACCTCTTTATTCAACAGAAGGCTGAAATGTTAAGTTGTTTTTATATACAATGGATTTCTTAGGAAGTTAGTTTAGTTCATTTAGTTCATTTTGCTGTGAAATACCATATGCCTCCTGGTTGTAGTAAAATAGATTCTTTTCTTTTTTTTTTTGGCTCTCATTCAAACTCCAATTTGCAATTTAATGGATAGGGGGCTTCGCTTAGTTTAAAACAAACACACTCGAGTCTTATTTTTATCTCTGTATATTCTGGAACTGTCACTGAGCACCAGAGCCTCAGTGAGATTCTCTGCTTTTAATTAAGTAAAACCTCTACGGTTAAATCATTTACCTTACCTGGTAGACATACATTTATTTATTTATTTATTTATTTATTTATTTATTTATTTATTTATTTATTTATTTATTTATTTATTTATTTATTTATTTATTTATAGTTCATTAGTTTGCCCATTTGATTAGCCTTGCTAATACCCACCCACTCACTCACTAGCTATCACACAAAAATTACCAACTGGTAGATGATGGAGTCTCTCAGACATGTGCAGCCAACGTCCATAACTTTCTGAACTGCTGCATATGCAGCATCACACATTCAGAGGAAAGTGCTGTCTGCACGACCTGTCCATACACGAGTTCACAGACGCCTGGGACGCCTGCCTGAGCTCACACATGCCTTCCTCCCAGAGAGAACTGCAAATTTTGTTCTCTTGACTCCCACACAACGATGTCTGTGATGTTGCAATTCAACGAGCGATCACTGGAACACTTTTGCTTTGTTCCAATTGGGAGCCCTGCATTTCTATTTTCTTTTCATTTAAAAGAAAGACTTTTTTTTCTTTGTCCTTCCTTATATATATGTCTGGATACAGTCTTTCATTGTCATCTGCTGAATCAATAGAGGTCTAGATATCATTATGCTACATGTTACTATGGGCTTGGTATTAATTGGGAATAATAAGAGAACTCAAGTAGAACCTTGTGGAATACCATACGTCATTGTGGAATACAATACACCATTACATTTTTCAAGCTAAGAAGAATCACCCTTGATGCTTACAATAACTAATAACTAACTATAATAGTAAGACAAAATAATTTCTTTATATTCATATAATCAGTCATTGTATTGTATTCATATGCCGTATTCTTTTTTTAATATTTTGTTCTGTACACCTAATTTAATTACATTATTTCATTTGATTTTTTATTTCCATTATTCTGTTTTTATAATACAGACAGTCATAAAAAGCATTCCATTGCATTTCTTACTGTGTACGACTGTCTATATAACTAATATAATATTAATATGAATTTGAAAATACTAATAAGTAAGGTCTAATCCAGGGAAGAAAACTAGTGAGTAAATCTTTAAGTGTTTTCAATCCTAATGTAGAATTTTGGGCTTGATTTTATAGTCCGTATATTTTAATCATTCTGTAGTGGTTAGGGCATAACAGTTTATAAATATTACACATGACAGTCTGATAGAAACTACACAGAAATACATACAACACAAAGTGATCATTGTGTTGTTGTAGCTGGACTTGTTCTCAGGTTTTATGTAGGGGTTTGCTGATGTTCTTGAATGTTGTATAAAACTCCTGGGAGCAAAAGAGTCATGAGAAGAAAGAAAGAATGAATGAATCCAAATAGAAACGTGGAATCTAATCAATGAGAAGTCAAAGAAGAGGGAGATTTTGCAAAGAACTTGAGAAGTTTGAATGAACTTTGTTGAGGCACAAGATTAGATTATGTGTGAAAATGTCTGAAACTGAATGAGGAATTTAAGAGACTCTAGTCTAGGGATGGAGGATCTGATTTATGGCCTCTTAGAAAGCTACTCTTTCTCATTCATCTGTTCAGTGCTGATTTGTCACATTGCTAAACTCTGAAACTCAGCCTGTCCCTCAGTCTGATATATTTCTACTGCTGCCCGTGACGAGCTACTGGTGTGCTGCAGTCTGCCCCGCCTTACAGCCAAACCCACACCCACTTGCACTGTCCACGGTGCTGAATTGCCACTGTTTCTTCAGAGAAGCGGTTTTCCATGGCTGACATGTACTGCAGTCTGTGACGAGCTACAACCACCGACAATGATGACTTTTTGTACTAACACAGACATAGTCGATAGTCATCCAAGGTGCACATGGCAAGGCAAAAAGTAATAGAACATGAAATTACATACCTGCATATTGCTGGTGAGAGGAAGACAGATTTGCGCTTACATTTGCATGCATGTTGTGTAGCGTTATTAGATTTGTCTAGAAACGCTCGGATGAAAGTGTTACTGTGTCCTTTGAGGCTTGTTGTTTCCTCGCCACCCTCTCATGCGATGCAGGCATTAATCATGATCATCTGTTTTTGATCAGCGCTTAATCAAGCCTGGCATTTTGGAAGCACTGTGTCACTGCTGCATTACAGAAAGATGAGATATTGCTACTGAATGCTTGAAAGGAGCCAGAAATCAAACGTGACTCTCCCTTGATCACAGGGTACAGATAAGAGTTTCGCTTTGCTGCACAGTTCAATGCCTGCTCAGCAGAAAGTTTATGAGTTTGGTGGAAAATGTTATATAAGAGTGTTTGTACTGTGTGTAGGAAAATATTCTCAAGGAGAAAAGGTGCATCTTGTTCCTCTTATTAATAATAGATGAGAGTGGTTATGGTGAGCATCTTCAGTGTGTTCCTAAACTGTAATTAAAAATAGAAAGATGAGGCTGGAAATAAACATTTACATTCTTCTTGGATATTTCCTTTTGTTTCTTCCATACTTTTGTTGCCATTTGTTGTCTTAGCTTTTCTATAAAAAACAGGAAATATTGAAAGATCTTGAACATCCTGCTTCACTGGGCCTTAGGCAATTGTACATTGTGTACGTGTGTGTTGGTGTTTTAGCGCTGCTGGCTTTTAGTTGTGACATTGTTAAGCATCTGTTCAGTGTGTTCAACAGCAAAGTGCATTTAATTTCTAATGTTGACATCTGTAGTGGAATTTAAAGGTTTAGTAATAAAAACTAAGACCTGATCAAAGCTAACCTGCAAATAAGGGAAATTTAATAATTGATGTGATGTGTGTGAAGGACAATATTCAATTTCATAGTAACTTCTTTCATAACTCATTAGAGATACTTTGGATAAATGTAATGGACATATTTTGAAATGTGTATCTGGAATAAACTGCTTTCTAATATGACATCTCATGTATCCTACAACAGCCAGGAAGCAGGATGTGCAATTCCAGAAATGAATCCTGGGTTTGGACGCGATGCTACTGAACTCTGAGCAACCCACACCAACCGACTGAAGTGTCGCAAGCAGACAGCTGGTGAATGTCATGCAATTTCTTTTCTCTCAGTTCAAACAGCACTTTCTTGGCTTTTGTCAAAGGGCATTCTCAGACCTGTAGATCTGTGCTTTGTTCCAAAATGGGGGATTGTTGAAATGTTGCATTGTCTTTTTGGCTTGGTTTGCTTTCAGACAGCAGAATTCTACAATTGTACAAAATGTGTTTATATGTGAGTGACATGAGACTGTCCTCTGTCCTCTCATTGGTCAGTCTGTGCCTGTTTATAGCACTCTTCCTTCAAGGTGGATAGTCAGCAACTCTGTGGTTTTCCTTTCAGCTGTAAACATTGTAATTTGTCAGTTTGAGCAAGAATCACTGGTTTCATCAGAACAACATTGTTTCAATTCACCTTTTCCGTTTTATGTCATTTTTCAAAGGTGGGCTTTGTTTTTAAATTGCCGTTATGTGCAGCACCAAATATCTATCAGACATGTTAAACTGCAGTTCATGTTGCATGGCATTAACTAACCAAACATACTACACAACACAGTTTCCATCATGCATTGCTATACAGGTTGGTTTGTTGGTTTGTCAGGTCGGATAGCTTTCTCACCACAAGCGAACCACGAGCAAGAGTTCATTTGCAACCTGAATGAAGTTGTCTCAGACTTGGTGTGGATCTGAGCGTGATTCATAGGTCATGTTCATATACTGGATGTCTAAATGAACCAAACCTAACCAAGGCAGAAAATGCACCAGGTTCCAAAACAAATACTCCAGGACTGAAAACATCCTAATCTCCATCTGTTTACATGCGCATTTGTTGTGATTTGTCTTGTATCAGTGCCTGTCCTGTCATTGGTCTATTGCACTATTGTGTCTTGATGTTATTCACTTGTTTTGTGTTAGTTTCTGATCAGTTTGGCTAGGAAACAGTGCTCTTTTATTTACACAAGTGGGGAGAAAAGGTGCAAAAAAAGAGAAAAACCAGTGTAGGTGCAGGTGCTGGAATGGTGGTTAGAGGTTGTAGCAGGTAAAGATGGAGTGCGGGCAGCATAGAGAGGCATAGAGAGCCTCAGCGGGTGAGGGGAGTTTCCTCATCTTCTCAGGAAGTGGATTCTGCAACATACAGAAGTAGAAAGATGCATCAGTGTCGACCAGGTAGTCATCTCTTACCTAACTTCCCCTGCTGAGCCAGATTCCCTCCAGAGATCTTCTGCTGGAGGGTGAAGAGCTTCAGCAGCACTTCTGATTGGTCACTAAGTTGTTTTTTTTTGCGTGCTGCAGTCTGCCCCACCTTACAGTCACACTCATTTGCACTGTCCAAGGTGCTGAATTATTTCTTCAGCACCAGCATGCTGATCAGGAGCAGTTTTCCGAGTTTTTTTATGTGATGGTGTGTGCACTACTGTCACAGTATGTTATATGTTGAGTTGATGCCTTTTACATGCCTGGCTATCAACTCCCACATACGGCACTTTACAAGAATATTTTCCTGTATTTGTGCTGGATTGACATCCATGGGCTCAGCTGAAATGTGGAATATGTTGCTCTAAAACAGAAGTGTCCAGACTGATTCACAAAGAGCTGGTGTGGGTGCTGGTTTTCATTCTAATTAAGCAGGAACCATACTATTCCACCTGTTTAATCAGCTGATCTTGGCTTACAGTACTGGTTTCTGATTGGTTGGAACAAACCCACACTAACTCTTTCCAGATAAGATTGGACATTCTGGATCTAAAGTAGTGCAGGCTTTGTGAACAATGAGCTATGGTAGAGGAAGTTAACTGTACTGTACATGAACAGTAGTGCAGAGAAGGTTACAACCTTCCTAATCCTCATATTCTGTACTCGTCCAATCTTTTTTTTTTTTTTGGAGCTCCACTTTTCCTAAGCTTTACAACCAACCCCAGTTATAACATCAGTGAAAGAAAAAAAAAAACTTCGAAGGTTATAAAAGCAGTTTGTCATGAGCTGAGAGGCATATCAAAGCACAGTTTGGCCCTGATTTTTTTTCAACACACAGACTCGCTCACACACAGGGCAAGTACTTAGGATTCAAATGCCATTTCCTGTAGATAGACTTGTGCTTGTAGCATCTGCCTCTGGTCAACCACAGCACCCAGTCCCCTGTTTAATCTGTAAGCTCAGTACTTTTCTACAACAGAACTCCACTTTTGACATCTCCTTTACTGCATGAAAAGGTCACCAAGTGTGAGTGCAGCGTGTGCGTGTCAGTGTGGTTTCAATTTGAGCATTGCTCTTGAGGTTGCTTTATCTTCCCATGTGGGTGTGTGACTGTGTGTGTGTGTGTGTGTGTGTGTGTGTGCACACGTCACGTCACCTCAGCTTAGCGAGGCAGGCTGCTCCAGGCTTTCCCATGTTACATACCGAGTTCTCAAAAGCACATAACAGTCTACAGAGCCTCCAGGAAACCTGCAGTCAGCTAGAGAACTACTGAGCCCTAGAGAGCTACAAAGCTACTGTGTGTTTCAGAGAGAAGAAAGAGGTGCATAAAATTAGTCCATTAAGAATCTTAGATTCAGCCGTTTTGTATTTAAGGAGCTTCCCCTTACAGACTAATTAAAGTGAAATTATCTTCAAAGTTCAACAGTGTCAAGATGAATAATGGTACATTTCCAACAGATATATGGAAAACACTGTACTCTTCTACTATAATGTAAACAGACTTGGGAATTCTTGCATTGGACCACCTTCAGCCATGGATACTCCCACAGGTTCCTCAAAGCTGGAAAAAAATGATCAACACTAAAGCAGATTTCAATGTTTTTATTTCTTATGTACACAATTATATACAGTATCAGAAAAATCCCAGCACCATCAAGCTGCCACTGCTGGACACTTTACCTACAAATGTTCAGTTGTATAAATGAAATAAATGTAAACGAATAAGAAGGAATAATAGAGTATGATGCATAAACGAGTCTTTATGGAATCCTAAGGGATGTGTAAGATGGACATGTCTGTCTTAAGGAGTCTGATGGGATGAAGCTCCTCCTGAGCCTCTTTGTTTTAGCTCCCAGACTACAGAAGCGGAAGTAAAACAGCAGAATAATATTTTTTATCTTACATCTACATTATTAAACAACAAACCCTGAAAAAATCTAGACATCATAAATTTCTCCATATAAAACAATACAACTATGACAAAACAGTCATTATTAGTAACAACAGAAAATAGAAATAACCCTAAAATATCAGTCATTAAGATCAGTGGGCTTAAAATCCCACACTGTGACCAGTGAACTCATTAAAGAATCAAGGCGTGAAGGATTTGTTATGCTTGAAGAAAACAATAAAGGAATTAATTTTTTTTTTTTTTTTTAAAAGTCATTAGATATGGTATAACTGTGGCAGCAAAGCAATATTCATAATATTCTTGTTTTTACTCAAATAAATTCAACACAGAAAAAAAAAAAAAATAGTGCAATAGTCCATTTCCACACTGCAACAAGACCTGAGCTATTTTTAGAGACGGTTTAATAGCCTGTACTTTGAATAAATCTGGGCTCATAAAACTGTGGCAGTCACATTGGCCGTAAAAATATAATACAATATGCAAAGTCAGATGTGTAACAAATCACCCTAGAGCATGTTTTTTTTAAATTATTATTTATTTATTTACTTTCCGCACCATCTACATAGTGACTCACTTTACATCCTGGTCTTGTCTCCACCCCTTATGATGTGTCCTAACCTGTTACCTTTCAAGTTTATTCATACCCTTGTGTTTCTAATTTCATGTAAATGTGTGGTACTTAGCCTTATTTCCCAGCTTCCTAACATCTATATTTCCCATTGTACCATTTCCTAGCTTGCTAACTCAATATTCAATATTTCACCGTCAGCTCTGTTTTATGTTTGTGATAATAAACGATGCTCCCAACCAGTTTCAAAAGGCCTTCCCTTTCCACCCAAACACTAGTCACACTATTCATGCCAGTACAATATCATCTATGCAGCAAGGAATGTAATCGGTTTCATTAGTGATATCCAGTCTCTAAGTTTAACCGATTTATCCTGGACAGGGTTGTGGAACAGCAATTCTTTGCAGATCACCATGGGAGGTAGGATTAAAAAGAGGGGGGTAAAAAATGTCGAGAAAGCTCACACAGACATAGTGAGAACTCCACATGGATCTTCGAGAGGTGAGGCGCCAACACTTGTGCCCCAAAGTGACTTTTGTTTTTCACCTTGATAATTACGAACTGTTTAAACTGTGCGAGGATGTCTCATTTGCAATTCTTTCAGCTGATGATCCTAACTAAGCTATTAATGATACTGGCACACTCTGTGCTCAGCTCCATTCGAGCCACCAGCGTGACTAAACCTGTTGTCCCTCAAGGCACAAGTCGAACATGCGTGCAGGAGGTGGAAGAACCATCCTAGACTTCTGACTGTAGCACTGATCGTCCTTTTATTATTAATTTATGCCAAACATAACGTTAATGGTGGCTTATGACAATTTATTCCCCCTCCTAAACGACTGATGAAAGATTTACAACTCATGCAGCAAATGTCAAAAAACTATTAGAAGCGTGAAGCATTTCTGAATTTCTGGACACTCTTCTTTCTATGCTGAAAAGAAGACATCTTGGGAAGTGAATTTTGTCACATTTATCTACTACATTCTGATCTGAAAGTATTGGACCGGCAAGATTAATTTGCTGGTGTTATGCCGCAAAGACATTAAGGTTTGATATCAAAAGATGGGATTTCAGCTTTTATTTCCTGATATTTACATTTAGTAAATGTTTTAAACACATTTATGAGAATTTGTTCAAATGTTTTTTTCCCCAATGTCTATTTCGTCTTGTGCATGAGAATGAAATGACAATAAAAACTGAGTGACTACAGTGTTGTCTACTTGACACCTTTACCCCCATTATAGTCTCCTCTCATCCCTCTTACCTCAAACATCAGCCTGCATCTGAGACGTGAGTTTAAGCATAGAGATCCATAGAGAAAAGAAGATATCTTCATACATCCAGACATCAGTTAACAGATTTTCTCCTGTCTCTGCGTATTACACAGGTCAGGCCTGTTGGTGCAGCCGACTAATTCCTGTTCAAGATCCTCTCGAATATGTTGCCAGTTCGCCTGCAGCTGAGATAAGATGCTGTTGAATCTGTGTTGTATGAAAGCAAAATAAATAAATAAATAAATAAAATAAAAAAAAATCCAGGCTGCCAATTCAGTGCTGCTTGCAGAAAATAGATGCTGCCAAAATCCATCTGGATAATAGACAAGTAAATCAACTTCTGCCGTATTTACTGTGTAGTGTTATAGAAAACATGAAAAAATTGCTTTTGAAGGAAAAGCTTTATTGTTAACATGATGTTAAAAAGAGGATTTGAGGAAGAAGGTGGAGTTGAGAATGTAGGCAGCGTGTAAATAGCAGGAAAGAAATTGAAAAAAACAAACATGCTGAAAGTGTAAAGACGAAAAGCCGAGAAATGATTTCTAGCATGCATTATATCTGCAAGTGGTATTAATTTTCTCATTTTTTCTCATTTAGAACTTATTATCTGGATACAAAAGGGTTAATATCTTAAACCAATGGATAATTAGTCGGATTATTATTATTTTTCTCCCTGGTGTTTGAGAACACACATCTTAAATATTAATTATTAGACAGACATTATTAGGAAATGACAGTAGAATAATCATGTTTTGTTCAAAAATATAAACAAAATACATGAAATTAAATATGAAAGTATATAAGTATGAAATTAAATAATATAATATATAAGTATGAAATTAAAGGATTTCAGTAGAAAATTTCTAGAAGACCAAATGCAAAGCATGTAGACAATTACTAAAATTCCTATAGATTACTAAAATTATATAGACATAAGTAATTAATCATATGAAAATAAAGTGAGGATCACCACATCTTTGTTGAAAGTGTCAGACATAGGTTTTAAAGACACTACATTCCCACGCTCCGTCTGCTGGCTTCCTGTGTCCGCCCACATCAGATTAAAAACCCTGATGTTTGCCTACAAAGCCAAAAAACGGTCCAGCTCCTCCATCACTGCTCAACTGTCCTGCTTCTATCATCTCTCAGGCTACAAGGAAGGCCTTGGTAGAACTTCTCCTATAGATGTCTAAAACTGAATCACTGTCTTCTAAAGAGGATGACTAAAGACCTTCTTTTTCATGAATTACTTAAACTAGCACCTTGCAAACTTAATTTTTCCTGTTATATGACCTCCCATACAAAGATTTTATCAGGTTTTAGGATGTAGTGCACTCACTAATAGACACTTAAAAAGCAAATAGATAATTTTACATGGTACAACATGCAGTGAAATGTTTTTTTTTTTTATGACTGCTGTTATAAGAAGATAGTCAATAGAAAAATAGAGTGAATTATTTCTTTATCTATTTATTTATGTATTTTATTTATATATATTTATATATTTATTTTATTTTTCATTTCATTTTATATTAAAATGGTGTAATTTCT